>NW_017687751.1:0-972 GCF_001879085.1 Nicotiana attenuata
ATAGAGGGGTCTTACCCCATTGTAAATCATCCCAAAATTTAATAAGAATTTCCACTCTCTTTCTTTGCAATATTCTTCTTCATTGTTTTATTTCAGGTTTCAATATTTGGAAATAGTGCAGATTTTTAAATACGAAATCAGTGGCAATTTCGTAATTAATCTTTAAAATCTAGCAACCCAATTCTTAGTAAAATGATCATAAAATCCTCATACGATGTCCAAATTTGACGATTCTTTTTTGCTATGGCTCCGTAATTACGATATATATCTAATGCTTCAATCAAAACAGAAATCGGAGCTAATTTGTTCAATGTGGTACCATTTACGCTTGAAGAAACGACGTCGAAACATAAGATAAACGAGCGCAACACAACCCAAACCTATCCGAAACTCACCCGAGCCCCTCAGGACCCCGTACGAACATACCAACAAGTCCCATAACATAACACGGACTTACTCGAGGCCTCAAATCACGCATAACAACATCGAAACGCGAAACGCACATACATTGTTGCTGTCTAGTACTGCTTAGCTGACCTTCCATTTCTTCATTTCTATTCCAATGTCCAGGTACATTCTTAGACTCAAGTGATGTTGAAGATTAGATCAATATGTATGATCACATTTTGAAGTTAAATGGTGAAGAATTGCTGGTTTTCACATGGATTTCCTGCTGTTGTTATTTAGCTTAGATACTTAGCTTAATGTGTATTCGGACATTGCTTCATTTGTATTAATAGGACTATATGGACTGCTGGATTTTCATAGAACTATATGGCTACCCCGTTGAATAATGTTGGACTTAATTAGTTTTAGTTTTATTATCATATTTGAAACTTAAGCTTAGAATATGATAGTGGCTCAATAGTATTAGTTTAGTCTTATTAAAAGTATTAGAACATATTATCATGATTTGAATCTGAAAGCAGCATGTGTATTTGTCATTGAAAATCGAAGTATCACCTGTAACTA
>NW_017687751.1:5074-6064 GCF_001879085.1 Nicotiana attenuata
ATATAATTAATTCAATTATATTAGCCCAATAATTTATTTGAACTAATATATCTTGAATTTAAATATAGTCCAAAATATTTTATGGATTTAATTCCAATAAATTTTATATGCCTACTGATCACGCCCAACTATGCCTTATAAAAAGGACAATGCGGTTGTTGCAAATATAATACCGGTTTACAAGTCCGGAGTCGAATCCCACAGAGAACTAAGGTTTAGCTACAACTGTTCATTATCACCAAGAAGACAAGCTTGAACAATTCCTAACTTATAGATATTAAGATTCTTCTGTTTAACTAATTAACTAACAAATTAAAATAGTAAATTAACAACTAACGATACTGAGGGTTAGAGAAAAGATTAAGGAGGTCTAGAGTTATGATTTCCCCTATTGTCGGAATCCTTCCCGCTATGTCTTCTATAATTTCGCCTAAGTATTCTCTACCGATCATGAGCCCTCTTATTACCGTAAATCTCTCCCGAGTAATTACGACAATTTACTAGACGCATTCTTCCGAGCTACGCTAGCTGGCTTTTAATACAACTCACTTCAGATCGCACCCAAGACTTCGTTATCCCTAATCCCACCTTTAAACCCTCGGTTATTGATCCCTCATATACTCTGGGAGTGGTGCTGTTCAACAATTACCTAAATATGCACTCTCTCCCGAGTTATGCATACTAAATAGGCACAGCTAATTGGGAGCTCTTCAATCAACCAGAATATAAACGTAGTTGAACAAATAGAGAAAAGCTATGGCTCAATTATATAAAAACATAACAAGAATTTATCCTACAAAAGGTTCTATCAAAACTCTAGATAACAAATTAGCTATTCATAATAGTATGTAAAACTACAATACTAAAAGTCATAACCAACAATGAAAAATAGGAAGAGGAAGGAAAAACTCGTAGAAGAATTCTCTGTCTTGCTCCCAATGTGCTCTTGCCTCCAAGGGTGTTGTCTAACCCTAAAGTAGTGTCTCCTGC
>NW_017687752.1:0-6064 GCF_001879085.1 Nicotiana attenuata
TGGTCTTAGGGTTCTTTCTGTTGTTCGACTTTCACTTGCTGATAATTTGGACACTTGGACACAAAGTGTGCGACGTTCTTTTCATGTCGTTCCACCAATAAATCTCCTTGAGCATGAGTTTTGGGGGAACCTGGGAAGATAAATACCTGGAATTATGGTCTTCTAACATGATCATCCCTCTCTAAGTTCATCTATGTTTGGAACACACAATCCGTCTTGGTACCTTAAAGTACCATCATCTCCCCCTTGTACAAAAGCCATCATCTTATGCTTGTGAATCCCCTCTTTCAGCTGTAACACGTAGGGTTCATCAAATTATTTCTCTTTCATTTCGGTGAGTTATCTCCCTTGCAACATTAGGGTTCCATTTTCGTAAAAGAGGTCGAGTTTTCTCTCTGTTGGTGGATGTTCGCAATACAAACTTCTTCTGATCAATTGTTTTGGAATTTCCTATCTATTGGGGTCGTTGCAACATTCCTAGCCTATCCCTACAAGTTTTGTTTTTCCTTTCACTGGAGTTAAGGTTCCGTCGAGACAAATTTGGTTTCTGGCAAGGCAGATTATTTTTGAGCAATTTTCTTCAGATTTCCTTTTGATTGGGCGGAAAATATAGAGACATTCAAGGATCCGAAAGTCGAACTCCTAGCTTGGTTAAGCGTTGAACTTCTTTCACCATAGTTATATTGTCTGCCTTAATCATGAGCTATACTTCCCATACTTGATTATTTTTTTAAGGTACTTCCTTAAAACACTTATAGTATTGTTGAAAGCTAAGCCTTTGACCAGTACTCCGAAGATTAAAGTCTCGTGCAATGGCACTAATCTCGTGGAACATAACTAGGCATGATTTTTTAGTTTTTCTGTGATCGCTTTATCAATAATAACTAAGATCGATGATCATTCTACTCACTTCACATTTCTTACACATGTTTGGCACATTACTTGTGATAATTATATGAGTTTTCTCTCATTACTGAACGGATTTTTTTATATCCCATGCTAACTATTCGAGTTCCAAATCTCCACCTGGACTTGGTGACGATTTTCACATCTCTCCCTTAGACCAAAGGTCAAGGTCTTGTACTTGCGGATCCTTCTCTTTTGTTGGGATCCAAATAACTTTCCTTATCTTTTGCAATTCTTTGCACTTTATGTCAAGGACGACTCATCTTCCTACTTACTTCTAAGCAGTCTTTCTTACTAGGAAAACCTAAATTACTTACATAAATAGAAAACTAATGTATTCACAACTATCATACATAATCTTAATGATTTAACTCTACTCACACTGTCAATCTTGGGGAAACCCATTTTCAATAACTCTTAAACGTTATTCTTCTGTAGTTTGCTCTCTTACTCCCTAGCTGATTTTCATCTTCCACTTTCATTGTACTTCGGTTTAACTTAAACTCTTAGGGTTCTAACATGCGTTTGATGTTTCAAACTGTTACCCACTGACTAGTGTTAACCTGGCTAAGTAAATCAAATCGTACCTCTACTAGCTTTGCTGAAATTGATAATTCACTGTATCTACTCAAAACTTACTTTCTATTCTTTTATTAACCACCTGCTAGCATCATGTTTTCTTGTTATGCTTCGAATAACTAAAGTGAAGCATAAGGTTATTCCTAACTTCTCTCACTATCCGACCCTATTTTACGGTCGCTTGTTATCCTTTTTTTAAACTATGTACATGGATCACACTTAGAAAAATTTCATCTGTCTTAAACGAAATTGGAATATCTAACCCCCAAACTTTCTATACGCTTCAAAATCATGTCACACTGTAAACTTTCAGGGCAAACACTTAGTTACATAACCTAAGAGGGAATTCTCTTATCTTTTATCTCACCATAATAGTTGCTTCTTATAGTAACTTACTAACGTGGTACTTTCTACTTCTGATTTGAATAAATCTGAACAACTTAAAATTATCCCCAGAAATTCAATATCGGTTGCTCTTGATTCTCATTTCGTACATCATATTCTCTTCGTCATATGCATGAGTCGTACGAAAAACACATCGTTGGTAATAACCAATGTTTCTAATCTAAGGTATTTTGACCTTAGGCTCTTTTATATCCAAAACTATAGTGATCAATTTTATGCCCGCTATGGTTAAATTCTTAACCCGTTACACCGTGGGGTCTGACATCTGAACTATCATCATCCAAAATGAGGCTCCATTTCCAAGAATTAAAATAAAATTATTCTGTGAGGTAATACGCATACAGATACAAGACCATGCACAAACTTGTCCTTCAGAGGATAGCATCGTTTGATAAATCACTTCATGCACCATCCAACGAGTCTTGGGTCTTAATCCGGACATAAAACATGCAAAGTTTTTTCTATAAGCACTGTTACTTACACTTTCTTTTATCACCCATAGGCCTCACTGTTATACTCACAAGTCACCATAATTTGGATACAGTGAAAATTGGAGATCTAGTAACTAAATAACCGAATACTGGCATACTGAATAAAGATAAACATGCTAACCAAAAGACTGCATAACTGGGAGGTAAATTGATAACCATAAAACATAATATTTGCTTTTGTACTTTCTAATAAGGTTATGCTCCAATATGTACTACTCTCTATTATATCCTTTCAAGTCTCATATGTTACCAACCTGTACTCCATAATTATATCCCAATAGGCAATCATCATCTCTAGAGCCTTGGGGTTTTTTTGGCCGTCGTTTGTGCATTCGGTACGTCTGTAATTCGATAGGAAGAGAAAGTTACCTATTTCTCGAAGCTTCATGGCACGATCTAGAGTAGAAAGAAATGTGAAAATCCTTAATTTCTTGGTAGTTAAACGTTTATATGCATGGACGACATACACATATAAAGGAAACTCCACTAGACACATCTTCATAAACTCCCTAGGACACTTGAACCTAGTGATCTGATACCACGCTTTGCCACGCCTAGAACCTGGACCTGGACGTAACACGACACCTGGTGCCTGACTACATGTGATCGAGCGAACCAACTAGCTGGCTGAATCAATATGTGATATCATAACATACTAAATAGAGAAGATAAACTAACACATGTCGATACACTGAAAGTCTGAATGATATAAATTAAGTGCGGAAACACAAATATAAGTCTGAAACATATCTGTAGCCAACCTTGCTTAACATGGAAAGCATGCGACTCTGTCTAACTGTTACTCTAGTCTATGAAGTCTCTAATGAAGTACTGAAAAATACTGACTTTCTATAAATATTGAAAGACTGTAAAGTAATAATAATGCCCCGAAAGAACTAGGGCTCACCAAATAGTTGGTACGAGAATCCTAGCGCTCTGAACTGTCAACCTGTAAGTCGTTGCCTGCATCGTGAGATACAGGCCCCGAGCAGAAGAGGCATCAGTACATTTGAATTTTGACTAGTATGCAAAGCAACTAAAAGAAAGAACTATAAATACTGAAATTGAAACTGAAACTGAAACTGAACTGATAACTGATAACTAAACTGAACAAAGGAAGTAAGGATATGAATACTCCCTCTTCTAAATGATGAACCGCCTCTTTATCTGAACAAATAAATTGCAGCCTCGGGCCCAATATATATGTGCACAAGCTGCAGCCTCGGGCCCAAGTATACGTATACATAGGTGTGCCTCAGGCCCAAAGATGCATAAAGCATAAACTACGGCCTTAGGTCCAAAGATGTATAAAGCATAAACTGTGGTCTCATGCCCAAATATAGTTGTTCAAAATTTAGGGATTTAAAATCAGGAACTGAGAATATGTTGCAACACATGATACTAAAATGCTAAACCATATTGAGTTATATGATACTGGAATGTTGAATAGAACTAGACTGAGACATGTATTCATGAACTGATTATAAAAACTGAAACTTTAACTATTTATGACATGCTGAAGAGTCTAGACTGAGACTCAAACACAAGTCTTTGTTGATTACGTACTGAGCTCACAACGTTCAGAATGAAAATCATAAACGAATTATGAAGTTTGAGAATAGAAGTTCTGCAACTATTCAATGAACTAAGCTTAACTATATTTCCGAGGCAATTAGTAACGTTATAAAAGAAACATTGTGTAGGGAGAATCATTAACATTCTCAAACATAGAGAGTTAGCCTCACAAACCTTGGCTTTGCTCCCTTTAAGCGTACCACAAAGTTCGTCACCTCTTTCAACTGTAATCTATGGCAACATATATATAGAAGAACCAATATTAGCACCAATGCTCATATTTTGGTCACTTAATTATTTTATCAAATACCTTATGGTTCCATAATATGTCACTGGAAAGGTATTTCAAAGGGCTACAACTTTCATGTTTTATATTTTCCCAAATACTCAACAGATTTTTACAAAATCCTGCTAGATGACAAACCTTCCATAAACTTAGTCGATTTTATCAAATCTTATGCACCTCACTCTCCGTCTTGATTCCAAAATAACTATTTCCACTCACACTCATCCCGATAGGATTTCACATGTCTAAAATATCAAATTAATACTCATTTAACACATCGACACCTAGTCTAAAATTACAGAGTATTACAAGTTCTTTAGGGTTCTTGATGGGTTCTCTTGATTCCTACCAAAATCTATGGTCTTGATGTTAAATTTCATGTTAAGGCGCGTCAAGACCTAAATCTTGATCATAAAACCTAACCTCTATGGTTAGAGTGGTCAAAGAGCTCTTTGAGGTGTGCCCTAGGTTTAGAAGATTAGAAAATTAACCTAAATCATGTTTTGGAGTCTTTTATAGGCTGACATGCCAGCGAGCGTGCCTCTTTCGTGCTAAAGCACAAATATTGTTATTTCTAAAATTCTCTACATGTAGCCCTTGTGCCTTTTCGTGCTAAATGTAACGCGACATCTTCTTGAGATTCCTTGGATTGGCGGCGTAAGGCTAAGCAACTAATGTCAGTGCAGTTACTTGTTGATACCCAATTTTTTCCTATGTATTTTTACATCCAAATACTTTCAAAATAGCATATATAAGTATGCCCATGCGTTTAGTATTTTTTTCCTAATTTTTAAAGGATTTTTTAAATTAATTTATTGCCCATTTTAGAAGTACAAAAACCAATAATTATTCCCAAAATTATCATTTTGGTGAATAACTTATTTTATTCTCATATTTATACCAAAATATAGCTAGGGTAATTTTTTATACATTTCTACAAATTTATTTGGTATTTTAAAAGCTAAATTACATACAATTGCGATTTTAGCCTATTTTAAGAATTAACAGCATTTTTAATTATAAAATTTATTCCAGTATTTTTAATTTAATGATTATTTATTATTAATTAATATAGTTCTTTCAATTTGTTTCAAAAAAATCATTTTACTATTTTTTATAAATTTAAAAGGGAAAAATTGGCTATTTAAAATCTGGCCTCATTTTATTTAAATTATAACCAAAATTGGTTCCCCTAATTGACCCAATTTCGAACCCAATTTTGGACCAACCCAATTCCATTTAACCCAACCCTTAACCCGTTTTAAATTATCCGACCCAACCCCTTTTGACCTTGGCCGTTGATCTCTGAGATCAACGGCCCCTATCCACTCTTCCATAATTAAACCCAAACGACTACCTTAATCCGTTCATTTCCCATCTCTTAACCGCCTTCAAACACCCCCCCCCCTCTCAAACTCTCTCGAAGGTTCTTGAAACCCTAGCCTCTCTCACCATCTTCAACCACAACCTCACCGGAATCCATGGACTCTCCGGCCATGGATGGCTTGAACCTATCTCTCTCTGCTCTTAAACACTTGGTGTTCGAAGTTTTGAGGTCTAACCTCGATGGTGTTCGTTCAGATCTTCTCCGATTCAAGGTTCTGTGGACTCTCCCTCCTTCTCCAGCGTATCCAAGCATTATGAGCCTATCTCTGACTTATCCGACTCAAATCGGACTTTTTCCAAGCCTTTCTCGTTTTAGGGTTCCTCTGAAACCCTAGCTATTTGAGGTTTTCTCTGATTGTTTTCTTAAGTCTGCTCTATANTCTGTGCTCTACTTGTAGTTTTTAAACCATTTTTACCCCAATTTTTTCTTACTAAA
>NW_017687753.1:0-2249 GCF_001879085.1 Nicotiana attenuata
GGCATTAAGTACGCCTCACTCGGATCGCACAAAGGTTTCGTTATTCCTAATCCTACATTTAAACCCTCCGTATTGATCCCTCATATACGTTAGGAGTGATGTTGTTCGACAACTACCTAAATATGCACTCTCTCCCGAGTAATACACACTAAATAGGTACAGTCGATTGAGAGCTCTTCAATCAACCACAATATAAACGTAGTTGAACAAATAGAGAAATCCAACGGCTCAATTATGTAAAAACATAACAAGAATTTATCCTACAAAAAGTTCTATCAAAACTCTAGAACTTGTTTGAACCATTTCACCTCCCATAAGCACTTGAATTGTGACGAACTGGTAAAAGTTAAAGTGTGGGGTGTATGGTTTGGCTTTTGAGTGGAACTAAAGACAGCTAAATAATCAACACCAAACACCATTAAATTAAATAACCATAAGGTTTACACAGTAGGGTTGGGTCACAACCCTAGTAAGAATCTAGCTACTCATAATGAAAATTGACGAAAACAAAGAAGAAACGCTAATAAATTCATAATCAAAAATAAAAATAATGAAATATAAATGTTGAAACACTAAAATAATCACAAACTTCCTAAAATGGCAAAAGGTAACGGCTACAGCATCTTTGAACTTCCAAACTTGACCTAAATTTGTGAAACTCGTCTCTTTATAGTGGCCAAATTCGCTGACAAAAATGACCTTGGGGAGGTTCTACGGCCGCACAAGTCAATGTGCGATACGCTGATTTCTTCAGTTTGTAGGAGAGTGGATTCTGCAGCCGCACATTTCTGGACTGCGGTTGCGAAGCATCTTCTGCGGCCGCACAATTCTTGTGCGGTCCGCACTTCAGCAGGCATCAAGACTTGGTCTTTTTGCACACTCTCTGAACTTGGAACTACTTGTCAGTGCAAACCCTGTTTGCGGCTGCACAATTCATTTGCGGTCCGCACATTTGTCAAAATCCTATTGGGTTTTTTAGCTTGGGTTGCGGCCGCATATGGAATTCTGCGGTTCGCAATTTCTTCTACGGCCACAGAATTCTTTTTGCGGACCACACTTCTTTGCTTGGTGCCCTTTATTGCCTTGTACTTCGGAGCATTTCTTTTTGAGTCGGATTTCATCATGGGAGACTAAACTTCCAACATTCCTACAATTTTGTACAGTTTCATTAGTTTCGAGAACACAAATCAATACTTTCGGACTAAAACAAAAGAATAAAAGTGCTAATAAGCAGTCAAAATCCCCACTTATCAAACCTTCGAATGTGATTATTTCTAATCTTGCCTATTCTTGTATGATCACATATTTATCTTAGCATGTGCATGTCTGCGATTCGTCTTGTGGATGTGTTAACTTTGGTTGTTCAACATTCGCTTCTATATAGCATTGTTGGTCTTATAACTATACTACACAACTTACCTTTTACTTCTAGCAGATCTCATTTCAATCATCTGATTTTGATTTTATGTGTAGTATTTTCATCTATAATTTAATTTTTTTGGAACGATGAACCTAAATATTTTAATTATTTGCATTTTTAGGCACTGCAATCCCCTCTAATTTCACTTGAATTATACTCTCCTGGCTAAATATGTGGTGCATTTCTTACTTCTACTTATCCTAAAATAGTTATTTTCTAGAGTGTTTCTCCATAGTTCAAGTTTTGGTTGGCACCTTTCATAAATTAACACGACATCGTTAGCAAATACCATACATCATGATATCTCTTCTTGAATGTACAAATAATTAAGAGAAATTTGCAAAGTTACTGAAGTATGTGTTACTCATCATTCTCCTTTTATATTGTTTCTCATGAGTTTAGTCTTGAGTTGATATCAATTTCAAAACTTGTCGGGCAAGTAGAAATTCTTTTAGTGGCTTTAAATATTTATTTGCTGAAATGTTTATCATTCGTTAGCTTTTAAAGACATAAAATTACATGTTAGGATTAATTGAACATTAACTAAATATATTCAATGGAATAACATACATGATTATACTTGGACTATAGGATTAATTGAACATTAACTAAATATAATCAGGGATCAAAGATAATTATTTCCCTTAAAATTAATGTGCTATGACATTGAATTTTGACTTTATGGGTGTGTTTGGTATAACGGAAAATATTTTTCGCGGAAAATGTTATTTCTTAGAAAACAAGTAGTAATCTTATTCATTTTCCAGTGTTTGGTACGTAAAATAAGGAAAATAACTTCTCAAGAGTATTCATAAATAATTCAGATATA
>NW_017687753.1:2511-6064 GCF_001879085.1 Nicotiana attenuata
GTTGGTGAGGGTAGGGAAGGTTGAGAAGGAGTTTTGAAAAATGTTTTCCCTTGTCTTGGTAAGGAAAACATTTTCCTCCAATTGGAGGAAAATGAGTTCATATGGAAAATATTTTCCAAAACGTTTAAGCCAACCAAACATGGGAAAATTGGAAAATATTTTTTGGAAAATGTTTTCCTTCGTACCAAACACACCCTATGTATTGTGTCAAAAGTAATTGGACAAACGTTTCCATGGTGATAAACTGACTGACGATTACCTGTAATATGTTATAATTATCAAGTAAATGATTTGAATGAGTTCCCGAATTAAAAATGGTTTGAGGGTATTACAAATTGCACCACCTTGCATATTTCTTTCATTTCAATTAAGAGTTTTATTTTACTTATCACACTCCAAAGCAAAGTTTGTATAATTAAAAATTGCACCAAATTATTTTTAATACTATATAAAAAAAATCAATCAACAAATGCAAAGAAAAACCAATATTTTTGCACAAAGAAAGACCTGGGCATCGCAATCACGATGAACATTTCTGTGTAGAAGGCATATTGGCCTTCGCAATCGCATGGCATTTTTCGCAATCGCGATTAATGACCTAGAGTAGAATGTATTTTTAATTTGGGACTTAGGCTCATTTCCCGCACTTTTCACTTGGCTTGGTTGGGAGCTCTTTGAAGGGGAATTTCATCAAGCATCACAAGATAAGTGATTTCAACGTATTGTGAGTTAACTACATAGATTAGGTGGGGATTTTAACATGAGAATTTGTAGGATTTTTGGTGAAAAACCTAAAAATTGATAAAAGGAGATTTGACCACGAAATTAATCATGGAACGGGGTATAAATTATATATTTGAGTTTGTAACACCATAGGTAACGTTTATCTTTGAAAATTTCCGAACTCCGGGCTCGTGGGTCCGGTGTTGACTTTTCGAGTTGGGTTGGGGATTTACTCTAATAGTTAAATTATGAGCTTTTGACCATATATTGATTGGTTTGTACGACCTTTGACTAGTTTCGGGTTGTCATCGATTTGAGGCGACTAGTGAGGTTTGATAACCGAGTAGTGGGCTTGAAAGCGAGGTAAGTCTCTTGCCTAATCTTGTAAGAGGAAATTATTCTCGTAGTTATTTAATTATTGTGTGCTACTTGTTATGGATGCTACGTAATTACAAGGTGACGAGAGTCCGTGCGTAGCTAGATTCATGTTTACATCGGGTAGATTTAGACCTACACCATGCCTTAACTATACTATTTGAATTAAACTTATTTATTTGATTACTTGAATTTATTACTGATATTTAGACTAGAATAAATATATTAACTGAACCTCTTACTTTGGATTTTGTGGAATGTTTGATGAACGGTAGTTCCGTATCCTCTCCACTCACACGTATCTTCGCAGGTGAGAGAGTTTCTTTATTCTTATGGGATCGGACCGTCATCTTAGCAATATTGTAAATCATTCTTAGGGGATCGGGTCGTTCACCTCGGCATTATTGTGAGATATTCTTATGGGATTGGTTCGTTCGCCTCGGCGTGTTTTGTGTAATATTATTCTTATGGGATCGGACCGTTCGCCTCGGCGTGTTTTGTGTAATATTATTCTTATGGGATCGGACCGTTCGCCTCGGCAGATTCATGCATAATACTTGAGAGGGAGTCAGTGTACATATGAGTATTCCTGACTTGAGATTTGATTTTATATTGATATTGGTTGGTCTTGTTCCTTCAATGCAGTTTATGGTATTTAGTGATTTCGTAATTATTCTTGCTTGAGAATCATATTATTGATATTTATCTCTCTTGTTGAACTTGTTGTGTTTCATACTTGTCTACTTTAAGTACGTTATTTTTGGACCACTAGTAAGTGTCGGTATCGGTACCTCGTCGCTACTTCTTCGAGGTTAGACTAGATACTTACTGGGTATGCGTTGATTTACGTACTAATATTACACTTTTGTACTAATTGTTCAGGTACTGAGATAGGTACTTCTCGTGGTCACTCGGGCATGTAGCCGCATTTGCTGGAGACCTTGTGGTGCTGCTTTCCATGCTTCGATCCGCATCAACCAATGTTTCCTTCTTACTTGTTTATTTATTTCTGTCTATTCTATTTCTGATTGAAATAGTAGTTATAGTGATTTTGTATATTCTACTAGGCACTCATGCATTTATGACACTGGATTTTGAGATTTTTAGTAAATATTTATGGTTGTACTTGATACATATTTCGTTATGCTTTATGTTTTGTTCACACTTCGCGACTTAGTAGTAATGAAAGTATCTAACCATGAATTCTAAATTAAATTCCGCTTTATAAATGAGATTCTTGATTTTAAAAGTACTGTGAACGGATGATTGTGTTGGTGGTTTTTCGCTGGGTTGCCTAAAGCGATAGTATTGGGCGCCATCACGACCTATTGTGGGAATTGGGTCGCGCCAGTTAGTCCATAAGAAGTCGATGAGAAAAGAACTCTTCACTCCGCCCATTCCCATGTCCTCCACAAAGGCAAATGGGATTAAGTGCAGCGGTAACCACTTTTAGGGATGCTAACCATCACTTGTAAATATATTTATGCTAAAAGATATACACGCAACTTAAAAAGAGCGGCAAGGACCCGCTTCTTCAAACTTCAGAAAGTACACCAAAGTTTAATTCTTGTAGTTCAAATTTTATGCCGATGTTATAAAGTTTAGTATTTTCAGTTCAAGTTTCAAGACAATGATTTGACGTTTAATTCATACCGTTTAAACTTTAGGACAATGTCTCGAACCTCAAAATGTAATTCTACGATAAACCATGTATAAAAAGCAATAACAATATTTTTTTGCCATAATAATTCAAGTTTTTATAGTCTTTTCACTTATAAGTTATGTATTTTAAAGTATCTATCTAAAAGTTGTAAGAAGTTGTACAGTTTTATTTTTCGTTAAAAATCAGTAGTCTGTATATATTAATTCTACACAAAGAAGAAGAAGAATAGCACCATTAAATACATTAACTGTGGTTTTATTCTTAGAGCCCGTTTGGATTAGCTGATTTGAAGTAGCTGATAAGCATTAGGTGCTGAAAAGTATTTTTAAGTGCTGAAACTGATTTAATAAATACGCAATTACGTGTTTGGATGCAAGTGCTGAAATTGATAATAAGCTGCTGCAGTATTCGATAAAAAATGCTGATAAGCTCTTTTTCTGGTAAAATCACTTAAATAACCTTAGAATTGTTTATACTTATAAGGGATTGATTCAAATACAAAATATTCTATTTGTCCTACTGAGGGAGGAGCTCCAAGCCAAAGACTCCGAAGTTCTCGAACTCAAACGGCGCGTGAGAGAGATATCTTCTTAGAGGGATACCCTCCAGGAAAAGATAGCCTTAGTTGGGCATCAGCTTCATGACGCGAGGGCGGGCAGTGAGAAGTATAGAGGTCTCCATTCTAAAGTTAGTAGTTAGCACTATCCGGGATCAAAAACTGAAGCGGATGCGCTTATATCTTTGCATAAAGAGGATGTCGTTGCGTTAATTGCTCAAGCCGGGAGAGCGCTG
>NW_017687754.1:0-844 GCF_001879085.1 Nicotiana attenuata
TTTTATCGTTGGATTCTTGTAGATTTAACATTTCTAGTTTAATTAATATGTTTGATTTTTATCTACAACTTCTTCAATTTCTGTTGCTATTATGGCTAGCTAAACCCATTAGCTAGGGTTGTGGCTCAACCCTAGTGTGGGTAATTAATGGGTGTGATTGTTTAATGCTTGAATGATGTTGGGTGTTTGCTATTTGGGTTAATTTTATGATTTAACTAGGATTTGGTGGTTGCAAACACTAAGTCTAGCTTAGTGGGTCTTGACTCTTCTTGAGAAAGAGTGTCTATGACTTCAAAATTAACCCAACAAGGAATTGGGATGGACCCATGAGAATGGTAGTCCCAATTAACGGGTTAAACCTCGAGAGAGTAATTACCCAACTTGAACCCTAAGTTGCTTGGGCTTGTTGGCCTACCCAATTGGTCTCGAGAGAGTCAATTGGGCAAAATCACTCTTTCTACCGAGAGGTGTGAGAGTGAATGCAATCGTGCAACGGTTATAGCATAAGCCCCATAATCATCATTCTTGTATTAGGAATCTCTACCCGTTAGTTGACCACCTAGGTAAATGCCACGACCCTAGTGCCTTTCTCTATCTTGCATACAACCTAGAATTAATATCTTAGCATAATTTAGTTATAATTAGTAGTTGTTAAATTGTAGTTGATAATCATAAAAACCCAAAAATGATAGAAGATCAATTAGAAGCAAACACGCATTTCTAGGCTAAGCAAATATCCAACTCCCTTTCTAGCTCCCTGTGGAAATTGACCCCGATACCACTATTGGGTAAAAGTATTAGCGCCCACTCTTCCTAAGGTTGAGTCCGCTGCGCGATAATCACT
>NW_017687754.1:5339-6064 GCF_001879085.1 Nicotiana attenuata
TTTCTATGTGTGAAATGCCATGGTTCGCGGACATCGCCAACTTCATTGTGACTGGTAACGTCCCGTGTGAGCTCTCTTCCAACCAAAGGAAGAAACTCAAGCGGGATAGTTTGGAATTCTATTGGGATGATCCGTATTTGTTTAGAATTTGCACGGATGGAGTGATAAGGAGATGTGTACCGGAAAGTGAACAAATGAGCATATTGGAGGCTTGTCATTCTTCTCCCTATGGTGGCCATCACGGGGGGGGTGGGGGGGGGGGGGTAGGGATGGGGTGAGGACAGCCTCAAAAGTTTTGAGTTGTGGCTTCTATTGGCCCACGCTGTTCAAGGATGCTAGTGAATTGGTGAAGAGATGTGATGCATGTCAAAGAGCCGGCGGTATTTCCAAGAAGGATGAGATGCCCCTCAATACAATTCTTGAGGTGGATATTTTTTATGTTTGGAGCATCGATTTCATGGGTCCGTTCGTGAGCTCCTGTGGTAATACTTACATTCTCGTGGCGGTGGACTATGTTTCAAAATGGGTGGAAGCCGTGGCTCTACCCAACAATGAAGCCCGAAGTGTGTAGCATTTTTGAAAAAGAGTATCAAATATAGAGTAAATAACTCAACCTGTAAGTCTGGATAATTCCGTAAATCATGAAATACTTATAGTGTCATGCATATGCGTATGAATGTCATGTCGTGCATAGGTACATGTTCATAACATCATCAGGCCTCTGA
>NW_017687755.1:0-934 GCF_001879085.1 Nicotiana attenuata
TCGGAATTCATATCCGAGACCCTCTAACTCATAAGTCAACGTCCAGTTGACTTTTTCAACTTAAGGCTCTTAAAAGAGACTAAGTGTCTCATTTCTTATTAAAACCACTTCAAATCGACTCGATTACACAAGATATGGATAATGAAGCATAAGGAAGCTGAAAATGGGAAAATCGAAGCGGTAACTCATGAGACGACGGGTCGGGTCGTCACATCCTCCCCAACTTAAACAAACGCTCGTCCTCGAGCGTACTCAGAGTTGTACTAGAAGCCAACCAATAGCTGAATGACCTTACCCAGCATACACCCGGGGTGATCCCACGTCACCCTATCTCGCATAGGTCCGATAATACAACATAGCTGGAATCTCACAATCCGTCTAGACTATAAACCGTAGAACCACATTGCACTTTCCGAAATCATACATAAGATCAGAACCTCACATCTATATTCAGAATAAACCCGAACCAGCAGTAATAACCCATACCTGCAACGTCAGGTGCAATAATATGATATACTACATAACCCAAACACTCGAAACGATAACTTCTATTCACAGCAGTTGCCCATAACACCCGAATACCGGTAGAAAACCTCTTATCAACTAAGGTCTTATTCCAACACTTCCATATACTGCCAACGATAAATGAAACACGCAATAAACCGTAACTATTTCTCAAATCAACCATTCGTGAAGCCACTTCCCTTTTGGCTAATACCACAACAGATTTCCGGGCCGAACCCCGATATTATTCTTCTAACAAGCTGAAATCAAATCTGTTCGTATTCATTAATGACTCCAACGATCACTTCGAATCCAACACACCACTCTGGTGATATGACACCTCAACACAGGCCTAAGCCACAACTTGCATAATACACGCACCGATAAGAAACGGTCTGAACATACTCAAATCATGACAAATGACTCAAAC
>NW_017687755.1:5308-6063 GCF_001879085.1 Nicotiana attenuata
AAAAAAATGGCCCTAAAAATGGTCCGAAACCACCCGGAAACTCACCCGAGGCCCCCCGGGACCTCAACCAAACATGCCAACCAATCCTAAAACATCATTCAAACTTGTTCCAATCTTCGGAACGCTCAAAACACATCAAAACACAAATTTTCGTCGGATTCGACCTTAGAATTTTCAAAAACTCTTAAAACACATTTTCGATCAAAAAGTCTACCAAACCTCGTCCGAATGATGACATAACGGAGCTACTGCAACTCTCGGAATTCCATTCCGACCCCTATATCAAAATCTCGCCTATCAACCGGAATTCGCCAAAATACTAACTTCGCCAATTCAAGCCTAATTCTACACCGGACCTCCAAAACTACTTCCGATCACACTCCTAAGTCACAAATCATCTCCCGGAGCTAACCGAACCATCGGAATTCATATCCGAGCCCTCTAACTCATAAGTCAACGTCCAGTTGACTTTTTCAACTTAAGGCTTCTTAAAAGAGACTAAGTGTCTCATTTCTTATTAAAACCACTTCAAATCGACTCGATTACACAAGATATGGATAATGAAGCATAAGGAAGCTGAAAATGGGAAAATCGAAGCGGTAACTCATGAGACGACGGGTCGGGTCGTCACATCCTCCCCAACTTAAACAAACGCTCGTCCTCGAGCGTACTCAGAGTTGTACTAGAAGCCAACCAATAGCTGAATGACCTTACCCAGCATACACCCGGGGTGATCCCACGTCACCCTATCTCGC
>NW_017687756.1:0-1284 GCF_001879085.1 Nicotiana attenuata
CAAAGTCTAGATGTGGCCAGAGAGTTGCTGACCAGTGGGTGAGATCAAGACTTTGCCCCAATTCCCACACCTTTTTGCGTTTACCGCCCCGTCAAAGACATTTTCCAAGCATGGGTGTCTTCAGAGATTGCTTCTATTGAATTTACCTCTTCATCTGGGAAGTAAGTGCTCAACGGTTGGTATTCATCATCAACCGGGTTTTCAGCCAAGTGATCCGCCAACGCCTGGGCTTTCATTGCCGTACGAGTGACATAGACTATGTCAAATTCCGTGAGAAGAATCTGCCATTTTGCTAATCTCCCTGTGGGCATCGGTTTCTGGAATATGTATTTCAAAGGATCCAACCTGGTTATGAGGTAAGTGGTGTAGGCTTGCAGATAATGTCTCAGCTTCTGAGCGACCCAAGTTAAGGCACAATAGGTTCTCTCCAACAGAGTATACTCAGCTTCATAGCTGGTAAACTTCTTGCTCAGGTAGTAGATCGCTTGTTCTTTCTTCCCGGTTACATCATGTTGCCCGAGGACATAGCCGAAAGAATTTTCCAAGACCGTCAGATACAAGAAAAGTGGCTTCCCTGGCTCTGGTGGGACCAAGACTGGCGGATTTGACAGATATTCCTTGATCTTATCAAAAGCTTCTTGACATTCATCCGTCCATTTGACTGCTGCATCTTTCTTCAGTAATTTGAATATAGGCTCACATGTGGATGTGAACTGAGCAATGAACCCGCTGACATAGTTTAATCTTCCCAACAAGCTCATCACATCTTTCTTGGTTCTCGGAGGAGGCAAATCCCGAATAGACTTTATTTTTGTTGGATCTAACTCGATACCTCTCCGGCTGACTATAAAGCCCAAAAGTTTGCCCGATGGGACTCCAAACGCACATTTGGCTGGGTTCAACTCCAAATCATACTTGCGCAACTGCTCGAAGAATTTTCTCAAATCTCGAACATGGTCATCCTGGGTTTTGGACTTGATGATTACGTTGTCCACATACACCTCTATCTCTTGATGCATCATATCATGGAAAATGGCAGTCATGGCCCTCATGTAGGTTGCCCCAGCATTCTTCAAACCAAACGGCATGACTCTGTAACAATATGTACCCCAAGGTGTGGTGAAAGCTGTCTTTTCGGCATCTTCTTCATCCATCAGCACCTGGTGATATCTTGCATAGCAATCCACGAATGATTGTATCTCATGTTTGGCGCAGTTATCAACAAGGATATGGATGTTGGGCAAAGGGAAGTTATCCTTGGGGCTTGCCTTGTTTAAATCGTCT
>NW_017687756.1:2676-6063 GCF_001879085.1 Nicotiana attenuata
TTAAAAAGAGAATGATATAATTGTGAATTAACAAGATAACTATTTTGTTGTGAGAATGTAATTAATTTGATTAAGGAAACCACGGTTGTGTCCCCATCAATGAAGTGTAATACTATCGGTGTCAGTATGATATATTTCTAATGGAAGGTCTTTTGATATGCAAATGGTTTCTAAATGACTACCCAATATTTTCCAATAGTTGGGTAGTATTTTCTCTTTATGATTTTCCCAAATATAAAAGAGTTTCAATTAAGAATAACCAATTTATGCCAAGTAGAACCCACTTATTTCTAAGCGGTTCTACTAAGTAAGGTTTAAAGCCTTGAGTTCTTGATATTCACTTCTACCAAACCCTAACCCACTTTTCCAAGTAAAGATAGAGTAAACTGGAATGAGTCAATGTTTGCAACCACCAACAATAAATAAAGCATAAGAAATGAATAAATATCAACCAATAATTATATATATATATATAATCAATGTTAAACACCCATTAACATTACACCAATTCAGGGTCCACACCCTTAGTATTTAAATACTGTGTTCTTGGATTCTAGTATGAGTAGCTAGTTTTAAATACTAAGGGTGTGGACCCTGAATTGGTGTAATGTTAATGGGTGTTTAACATTGATTATATATATATATATATATATAATTATTGGTTGATATTTATTCATTTCTTATGCTTTATTTATTGTTGGTGGTTGCAAATATGCGGCCGCACAACCTCCGCAGGGGCAATTTTGTCAGATATTTTCAGCTTAGTATAAATAGAACTTTTTGTCATTTTTAGGTTATGTTATGCTTTGTATGAGCACGTGAGATGGCTGAGCATTCTGTTTTCAAAAATTTTGTACTAGATTCACCTCTTAACATTAGATTTTCATTCCATAAATTAATATTATGGATTTTAACTTCATTTCATCTTTAATTTCTGTTATTTCCATGAGTAGCTAAACCCATAGCTAGGGTTGTGACCCAACCCTAGTGTGGGTATTTAATAGGTATTTGATTTTAGGGCTTGAATATGAATGGGTTAGTGATATTTAGCCTAGTTCTTGCTAGAACTATAGAATTAATGGTTGCAAACATTGATCATGCCTTTATGACTTAGTCTCTACTTGAGAAAGAGGGACTAAGTCTAGGACAACTAGGCTAACAAGGAATTGGGGTGAACTCAAGAAATTGATAGTCCCAATTAAAGGGTTAAACCTAGAGATAGTAATACCCGACTTGAGCTAATATCACTTGATTTGTATGAATACCCATTTGGACTTGAGAAAGCCAAATTGAGAAAAATCACTCAAACTACCAAGAGGTATAGAGTGAGTACCCAAGTGTGATAGCTAAATTATGATCCCAACTAATCAAGCTTGCCCTAGATTTTGCTACCCGTTAGGTATCCACCTAGGTAGAAGTCACGACCCTAGTCTCTTTAAACAATTGAAAAATAACAACAAAAATATTGTCCTTAGTTTCAATCACTGCAATCTTTAGAGTAAAGTTAGAAGTAGAAATCAAACCCAAACTTGTGGAAGTGTAATTAGACTCAAAGCCTGCATCTAGCTTAGATATAAACCTAATTCCAAATATTAACTCCCCGTGGATTCGATTCCGACCTAGTTGGGTTAAAACTGCATCGACCACCCTCGCTACTCAATAGTAGTGTAGGCTTGGACCCGATCAATTTTTGGCACCGTTGCCTAGGAGTTAGACTGTCTTAGCTATATATCTAAGTATTTGTGTGTTTTGTTTTTCTTTCTTTCCATTTTTCTAATTTTGTGTGTGACTTGCTTTTAGGTACCAAATGGCTCTTAACAACCAAGCCCTCAGGAATATACCACTGGGGGAGGAGGTAGATGACGAACAAGTGGATGAGGTTCATCTTGAACCTCAAGTACAAAGGAGAGGCTGCCAGCCTCATGACAACATCCCAAACCCTCCCCCACCTCCTCCAAGGGCAGCACACAGGGTGTTGCCCAATGAAGGCTATGCGAGTAAAACAGTCCCGCCCCAGATTAGGGCGGGCAACTTTCAAATAACCAATGTCATGCTTACACTGTTGGAACAGAGGGGTTTCTTCACCGAAGCTCCACACCAAAATGCCTATAAGCATCTCAAAGGTTTTTTTGACACGTGCTGGGGGGCAAGAAGACTAATGTATCCGAGGACACATTGAGGTTAAGGCTTTTCCCATTTTCTCTAAGGGGGAAGGCTTTGGATTGGCTAGAGAGGTTACCCAACCATTCCATACACACTTGGGATGAGTTGGCCGAGAAGTTCATTAAAAAGTTCTTTTCTCTGGGACATATGACAACGTTAAGAGATGAAATTCTTGCTTTTAAACAAGAGCCAAATGAACCGTTACATGAGATTTGGGAGAGGTAGCGAACAATGGTCAAAGAGTGCCCTAACAACGACATTACCGAGGAGATGATCCACCATGATCCAACAAACCTTTTATAGAGGGATCAATACAACTAATCAGTGTATGGTGAATCAACTCACCGGGGGTAATTTCATGAACACGCCGTATTCCGAAGCTTGTGCAATATTGGATGAGATGGCGAATACCTCTTCGGCTTGGCAAAGTAGAGCTAATGTTCCTCAAGGTGACCCAAATGTTATTCACCTACACAAGAAGCTCCATGACCACGTCCAAGCTATAGCCGAGTTGACTACTACCATGAAATAATTGGCCAAAAAGCTCAGTTGCAACAAGTTCAAGGGCCAAAACAAGTGAATGCCATGGAAGAGGTAAATATGATGGTCAAGAGAAGGCAACGAGGTCAACAAGTTCAAAGCAATCCGGATCAATTTGAGCAAAGTGGTAGTGGGTATAATCAAGATGATGTATATAATTGCCATGTTCATACCCATAATGCAGGCTTCATACTCAGCAGTGTTGTTTGTGCAGAAAAACCAAAGTCTAGATGTGGCCAGATAGTGCTGACCAGTGGGTGAGATCAAGATTGCCCCAATTCCCACACCTTTTGCGTTTACCGCCCCGTCAAAGAACATTTTCCAAGCATGGGTGTCTTCAGAGATTGCTTCTATTGAATTTACCTCTTCATCTGGGAAGTAAGTGCTCAACGGTTGGTATTCATCATCAACCGGGTTTTCAGCCAAGTGATCCGCCAACGCCTGGGCTTTCATTGCCGTACGAGTGACATAGACTATGTCAAATTCCGTGAGAAGAATCTGCCATTTTGCTAATCTCCCTGTGGGCATCGGTTTCTGGAATATGTATTTCAAAGGATCCAACCTGGTTATGTAGGTAAGTGGTGTAGGCTTGCAGATAATGTCTCAGCTTCTGAGCGACCCAGTTAAGGCACAATAGGTTCTCTCCAACAGAGTATACTCAGCTTCATAGCTGGTAAAACTTCT
>NW_017687757.1:0-6063 GCF_001879085.1 Nicotiana attenuata
ATGAGTGGATGGATCAAGCCTACTACACACGAAGGTCAACCAACCCTTTGCTTCAAAACTGAACGTGTTTCTCAGAATCTTCTCCCCTGCTTTCAACCAAACTGGAACAGTGCCCGGAGCTGCCAAGTGCTGGGCCAACCACGGGCGAACCTCTTCTTTCATTGCCAGCTTTTCTAAGTATTGGGTTTCGTCCTTTTCGTTGAACCCCAAAAATTCATTCAGATACTTCCCATCAAACATCACTACTTTGTCCCTCACTTGTGTCGCCTTTGAGTCTTTCACTACATGATAAACATTGCAGTAAAATTCTTTCACCATATGTTCATTTGCGACTATGCAACGTTCCTTGAAGAACCCCCAACCCTCTCTAGTACGGAATTGTGCTTGCACATGTGGGTTTAGAGGAAGAAGATCAGAGTTAATAAATTGCCTCTCCGGAATTAATTTTCTTTTGGGCCACCACTCTCGAAATCTGTGGAAGGCTATTTCACTAACAAATCTATCAGCTCATGCTTCCGGTTTTCTTGTTCTATCAACACCACCAACTTGGGGCTCACCCCCTCACCATATCCTGCACTCTCCCCAGATAATGAAGTTGTGGGGGAGGTGGAGTATTGTGCCTCACTTCTTGCTACGGACTCATCAGACGAATCCGAAATGACATTGACCGGTCTCTTGGAGGTAGGTGAAGGTGGAGGAGTGTCATGTAGTTGGAATGGGTCAGATGTGTGAGTGGGGGCTGATTCAGAGGTGATGCTCCAGGAGGGTGCATACTCACTCCCCGAAGAGTGGGAGGCAGCCCTATCAGCAGCCCGTATCAGCTTACGGGTCTTTTTAATGTTTGCCCGGGCCTGGGGAGTGAGTTTAGAAACCCACTTTCCTTTTCCCCCTCGGGAGGAACCACCCCTCCCGGGTTATTGTTCTTTTCCTCCTCGTTGCTTAACCATGATCTGCAAAGAAAAGTCTAACATTGTTAGTTGAAGCATATGCAGTGAATCGGATGGTACAGTTGAAAGCATGGTTTAGAAACAAGGTTGCAGAATAGAAGGGGCGCAGACCGCACAAAAGTGCCACGCGGACGCGCTGGGGCAGCGCGGACCGCGTAAAACTGGAGCGCGGACCGCGCTTAAAATGTTCCAGTGAAACCCCTCTCTGAATCTCACTAATGCGGTCCACACTGATTTGGACCGCGGCCGCGCTAGGCTGGCGCGGACCGCGCAGAAAGGACATGCGGCCGCGTAGGGTAGACAATGAACTGAGTATGGGGATTTTCATTTAAGTCCAATTTATTGTTCAAATTATGGGTCCTAATTGTCCCTACTCAGTTACTAATCAAGATATCATGCCCATCGTTTCACATAAACAAACAAAATCTACCCTAACAAGTAAAACTAAGAGAGAAAGAAGAAAATAAGAAGTTTTACTAATAGAAAGCAAACAAAAATAAAAAGATTAAACTATGAATGAGATTAGTGAGGAATGTTACCAGGGGTTGTGAAAGTTTTAACTACTTGAAGCAAATTCTTTTGATGCACAGTGAAAATTGAGAGCTCAGGTAGAAAATTGGCGAAAAAGTTAAAATGAAGCCTAGGTCTCTATTTATAGAAAACACTGTGAGACCCATTACTTACCCACCAGCGCGGCCGCGCAGAAATGGCCGCGGACCGCGCTGGATTTCCAGCATCCTTAATTGCCTGAACAACCCACGCGGACCACATTGTTTTGGTGCGCGGCCGCGTGGGAAACTTCAGAGTGTATGTAATTTGGGCTTCTCCTGCGCGGACCGCACAAAAATGTCACGCGGACCGCGCAGCAAACTTCAGATACTCAGCTCCCATTTCACCAGCCTACGCGGACCGCACTGTTTTGGTGCGCGGCCGCGTAGGCAAACTTCATAGACCTTAAAATTTTTGCTACTTTTGCCCTGCACTGGTCCAACATCAACCCTGCAACATCTCACAAACCATGAGTTGAAAAATCCTAATCTACAATGGAAAAATAAAAAGAAAGAAAAAGACATGGGTTGCCTCCCAAGAAGCGCCCGATTTAACGTCGCGGCACGACGCATTTTACCATAATATCACTTCAAATAAAGGAGTGCCACCACGTGGCTGTCATCAATCTTCCCCAAGTAATGCTTCACACGATGCCCATTGACTCGAAAAACTTTGCCATTTTTTTTCTTGAGATCAATAGCACCAAATGGGGTCACCCCAACAACTTCAAATGGACCACTCCACCTAGACTTGAGCTTTCCCGGGAATAACCTCAACCGGGAGTTGAAAAGAAGAACCATGTCACCCACCTTGAATTCTTTACCCTGAGCATACTTGTCATGGAGGTACTTCATCTTGTCCTTGTACAAAGACGAGCTGGAGTAGGCATGAAATCTAAACTCATCAAGCTCATTCAATTGCTCTACTCGGAGATTAGCTGCAACATCCCATTCCAAGTTCAACTTCCTCAATGCCCACATAGCCTTGTGCTCAAGTTCCACCGGAAGATGGAAAGCTTTACCAAACACCAACCGATACGGAGACATACCAATTGGAGTCTTATAAGCCGTCCGATAAGCCCAAAGAGCATCATCCAATTTCTTCGACCAATTGGTCCTATTAACATTCACCGTTTTGGACAAAATACTCTTTATCTCCCGATTTGAGACTTCCACTTGTCCACTAGATTGTGGATGATAGGGGGTGGTCACTTTGTGATTAACTCCATACTTAGCAAGCAATGAGTCAAAAGCCTTGTTGCAAAAATGGGACCCCCCATCACTAATAATGGCCCGAGGAGTACCAAATCTCGTAAAGATAACTCTTTTTCAAAAAATGCTACAACACTTCGGGCTTCATTGTTGGGTAAAGCCACGGCTTCCACCCATTTTGAAACATAGTCCACCGCCACGAGAATGTAAGTATTACCACAGGAGCTCACGAACGGACCCATGAAATCGATTCCCCAAACATCAAAAATATCCACCTCAAGAATTGTATTGAGGGGCATCTCATCCTTCTTGGAAATACCGCCGGCTCTTTGACATGCATCACATCTCTTCACCAATTCACTAGCATCCTTGAACAACGTAGGCCAATAGAAGCCACAACTCAAAACTTTTGAGGCTGTCCTCACCCCCCCGTGATGACCACCATAGGGAGAAGAGTGACAAGCCTCCAATATGCTCATTTGTTCACTTTCCGGTACACATCTCCTTATCACTCCATCCGTGCAAATTCTAAACAAATACGGATCATCCCAATAGAAATCCAAACTATCCCGCTTGAGTTTCTTCCTTTGGTTGGAAGAGAGCTCACACAGGACGTTACCAGTCACAATGAAGTTGGCGATGTCCGCGAACCATGGCATTTCACACATAGAAACGGAAAGAAGCTGCTCGTCAGGGAACCTATCATTAATCTCAATACCATCACTTGGTCTCCCATCTTCCTCTAATCGGGACAAATGGTCTGCAACTTGATTCTCGCTTCCCTTTCTATCCATAATCTCTAGATCAAATTCCTGAAGGAGTAGCACCCATCTCATCAATCTTGCTTTCGAATCCTTCTTAGTCATCAAATACATGGTCCGTGTGTATGATCACCTTTGCTCCCATAAGGTAAGGTCGAAATTTCTCCATCGCGAACACAATAGCCAATAGCTCCTTTTCTGTCACTGTGTAGTTTCTCTGTGCCTCATTCATAGTCTTGCTAGCATAATACACAGGATGGAACATTTTGTTGATCCTTTGACCTAGCACCGCCCAACCGCTACATCACTCGCATCGCACATAAGTTCAAAAGGCAAATCCCAATTAGGTGCGGTGATTATAGGAGTTGTTGTCAACTTGTGTTTCAATAGCTCAAAAGACTCCATGCACTTCTCATCAAAAATAAACTTGACATCCTTCTCTAACAACTTGCAAAGCGGGTCCACAATTTTTGAAAAATCTTTAATGAATCGCCGGTAGAACCCGGCATGACCAAGAAAACTCCTCTCCCCTTTGACAGAAGTAGGGGGAGGGAGCCTTGAGATAACCTCTATTTTTGCCTTGTCAACTTCAATTCCTTGCCTTGAGATTTTGTGACCCAATACAATTTCCTCTTGCACCATATAGTGACATTTCTCCCAGTTGAGTAGGAGGTTGGTTTCTTCACATCTTGCCAAAACCCTATCCAAGTTCACCAAACATTCTTCAAATGAATCTCCCACCACACTGAAGTCGTCCATGAATACCTCCAAGATATCCTCCACCATGTCGGTGAAAATTGCCATCATACATCTTTGGAAGGTCGCTGGGGCATTACATAGTCCGAATGGCATTCTTGAGAAAGCGAACGTGCCATAAGGACATGTAAAGGTTGTCTTCTCCTGATCCTCTGGGGCAATGAGAATTTGATTATACCCCGAGTAGCCATCTAGAAAACAGTAAAAGGCCCAGCCCGCAAGACGATCAAGCATTTGGTCCAAGAATGGTAGTGGGAAAGGATCTTGTCACCTTGTTCAGCTTTCTATAGTCCATACACACTCTCCAACCCGTAACTGTCCGAGTAGGAATCAACTCATTGTTGGCATTGGTCACTACCGTCATTCCACCCTTCTTTGGCACACATTGGACCGGAGAGGTCCATGAACTGTCCGAGATCGGGTAAACCACACCAATGTCAAGCCACTTGATAACCTCTTTCTTTACTACTTCTTGCATCACCTCGTTGAGTCTCCTTTGATGTTCAAGAGATGGCCGTGCATCCTCCTCCAAGATGATCTTATGCATCCAAAATGCGGGGCTTATTCCCCTGATGTCCGCCAAAGTCCATCATATTGCCCTTTTTCGCTTTTGAAGCACCTCTACAGTGGCCTCAACCTGCAAGTTAGTAAGGCAAGAAGAAAGAAGAACTGGAAGAGTAGAATTAGAGCCCAAGAATTCATACCTGAGGTGTGGAGGAAGTGTTTTCAACTCCAACACCGGTGGCTCCTCAATTGATGGCTTGGTTGGCGGAGTTTTGCGATTTTCAAGATCCAAAGATAGTTTCCTAGGCTCATATGAATATGAACCCATTCCATGCAATGCATTCACGCACTCCACTCTACCGGCATCATCATTGGCATCCATGTTAAGAAGCACGGCTTCAAGAGGATCTTCAACATTAATCAAAGCACTTGTGTCATCCACTATCACCGCCGTGACAATGTCCACAAATGAACACACCTCCGTACTATTGGGTTGCCTCATTGACTTGCACACATGAAATACCACCTTCTCATCTCCCACACGGAATGTCAACTCCCCTGCTTCCACATCAACTAGTGCCTTCCCCGTAGCTAGGAAAGGTCTTCCAAGAATAATAGGCACTTCGAAATCCACTTCGCAATCCAATATGACAAATTCGGCCGGCAATATGAATTTGTCCACCCGGACAAGCACATCGTCGATTATACCTAAAGGCCTCTTCATCGACCGGTCCGCCATTTGAAGTCTCATTGAGGTTGGCCTAGGTTTCCCAATTCCCAAAGTATTGAAGACTGAGTACGGCATCATATTAATGTTAGCCCCCAAGTAACATAGGGCCTTAGCAAAGTCCGCACTTCTGATAGTGCAAGGAATAGTGAAAGCTCCAGGGTCTTCTAGTTTCGGGGCCATAGAATGCACAATAGCACTAACTTGGTGCGTCATCTTTATTGTTTCACACTCCATAGAACGCTTCTTGGTGACTAAATCCTTCATAAATTTTGCGTACCTAGGCATTTGTTCAAGTGCCTCCACTAAAGGAACATTGATTGTGAGGCTCTTCATCATGTCTATGAATTTCTTGAACTGATTGTCGTTCTTTTGCTTTGCTAACCGCTGAGGATATGGTGGAGGTGGTCTAGGCAAGGGTGCCTTTGCCTTGGGCACCGCCGGCTCGGGTATATCAATAGTGTGTTCCCTAGACGGGTTCACGGTATCTTGAGTCTCTACCCCGACCTCATCATCAATATCAATCCGCACATCATTTGTCACTATTGGTTCAACCACATTGTCAACATTCAAAGGTGCATCATCATCATGCAACTCAATTTCATCAT
>NW_017687758.1:0-3181 GCF_001879085.1 Nicotiana attenuata
TGCATTGCATAAGGCTACCATTCTGCCTTCCAACTTGCAGAAAGCTACCATTCTGCCTCCCGAGACTAAACGCTGTCTCCATCCACATTGCACGGCTAAAAGATCGCCACATTACACGGCTGAAAGATCGCCACATTGCATGGCTGAAAGATCGCCACATTGCACGGCTAAAAGATTTAAAATTTTCCCCAACTATTAAAGCTTAGCTCAAGCTTTTCCAAATAAGCACATTCTTTAATTTTGTTAATGGGTGCGTTTACAAATAATTATTATTACTACCTCGTTTGCTTCAGTTGAGGGAATTGAAAGAGCACAAAAAGAAAATGAATGCTTGATGATGGCAGTTATGGTGGACAAGATGAAGAATATGGTGATATAATTGTAATTTTATGTGCTATCTTTTTTATATTAGTCAGTGACATGTGTCACATCCTTATTGGCGCGTGATAGTACACATGCTTTGAAAATCCGGGTAAGAAAAAAGTGGTGTGTCTTAGACACACTCTACAAAGGTTAGGTGTATAAAAAATCGCCCGTGGTGGAGAGGTGTGTAACAGGGATTTGGGTACAATGTCGATGGGTAAACTATGTATTTTGCCTATTTGTGCCCCTAGCCTAATTTATGTGCTACTCTTTTATGCTGTGTTAGGCGGTGATGTTGTATGATTATTTCCCACGCATGTTGTAATTCTGTTCAGGCCTTATGGCAATGAGGGTGAGATAGCCCTAGTGATGTTGATTTGCTCATTGCACCTTATATGTGCTTGCTTCTCTCATATTTTACTTATTTCTATTCATTCTCCCACAGTTATATTGGGTCATTCTGCTGTGCTTGATATCAGTATTTATATGATCAGTGAACCCGAGTATTTTGTCTTGATGAGTATTTGGGAGCGGGCTGCGTGCCGCAACGGATGTTATGTGGGATACCCCTTTCCTTGTATTTATTTGGTGTTGTGTTTTCCCTCTGTGGGACGAGTTGATGAAAACTATACTTTTGATGTTGCACGTGTTATGCTTGTTAGATAATTCTTCTACTTTGCTTTCCTTTATTTGTGTTGCGTAATTGAGTTATTGTTGGTTTGGTGTACGAGCTGTGTAGTGTGAGAATCCGTGTGGTTCCGTGATGAGTTATCAGTTGGGCTGCTTGTATTGGCTAAGATGAGGTTCTTAGACCTGAGATTAGTACTATGGTATTGGGGGTGAGGAGTGTTTGGAAGTATGTGGGTGTTTCTGCTAAGATTTGGGTAATGGCCCTTGGCGGGCGAGAGAGCTTCTTGACTTGTTGACTTCATGGGTGGCTATGCGTTTCCGCATGTTTCTTTATCATGGGCTATGTAGTGGAGGTCCGGAACAAGGTGAAATTCAACGTGAAGTGTATTGCCGGCATCCAGGGTGTTATTTGAGCAGCCATAGTGGTTAGAGGTTATTGCTTCGGGCATTTGAGTTGTGTGGAACAACATGTGATTGTATTCTGGATTGGAATTTTTGGGCTCGATTCAGCTTGTTGAGGCTTATGCAGTGTGATGATGTGGGATTCGGGTCCTTTGAAGAATTACGGATGTTGCGATTTGGGTTATGTCCTAAGGTTAAGGACTAAGGATGAGGTGAGACATTCGGTTAAGTTGCATTGACAGTCCTAAATGGGTTTGGGTGATGGGGAATCACCCCCGGGTGTATGTATGGTGAGCTCATGCAGTAGTTCGATGGCTTTGGAACGACTCCGGGAGGACGAACGTATATTTAAGTGGAGGAGGATGTAACGACCCGTCTGGTCATTTTGAGCAATTGCATCCGGTTCGGCAGTTTGAGGTCACGAGCAGCTTCATATTAGATGTATCGACTTGCGTGCATGGTTGGATTCTATTTCCGGATGAATCAGAGTCGAATTGGAAGAAGGAATCTAGTTTTGGAAGCTTAGGCGGGGAGAATTTGACCGAAATTTGACTTTTGAGTAAACGGCCCCGGAATGAGTTTTGGATGATGTCAGTAGCTTCGTATGATGATTTTGGACTTAGGCATGCGTTTGGATTTGGAATTGGAGGCTCGAACGATAATTTGAGGCATTTCGGCGAAAGTTAGAAAAGTTGAAGTTTGGAAAATGGAGAGGTTTGACCCATAGTTGACTTTTGTGTTATCGAGGTCGGAATGCGATTTGGAAAGTTGGAACAGCTCCGTTATGTCATTTGGGACTTTCCTGCAAAATTTGGTGTCGTTTGGAGTTGATTTGATATGGTTCGGACACGTGGTTGCAATTCTAGAAGTTCTTAAAGTTCATAGTAATTTTCATGCGTTTTCGCATTTGATTCGTGGTTCTAGAGGTTATTTTGGTGTTCTAATCGCGCAAGCAAAGTTTTTGTTATGTATTCAGACTTGTGTTGGTGTTTGGTTTGGAGCCCTGAGGGCTCGGATGAGTTTTGGAAGCGTTTCGAAGTGTTTGGAAGAAAAATCTGGTTTTCTGCTGTTTGATCTCGCATTTGCGAGCAAAGGGTCGAATTTGCGACCACTGCTTTTGCGGACATTGTATCGCGTTTGCGAAAATGGCTGGGACTGGCAGACTTCGCATTTGTGAAGCTAGTCTCGCAAATGCGAGAAATAGTCTGGGCAGGGGAGGTTCGCATTTGCGATATTTTGGGCCGCTTTTGCGAGGGCCCTTCGCATTTGCGAGAAATTTCATCGCAATTGCGATACTGTCAGGGAAAATCCAGGCTTCGTATTTCCGAAGCTTTCTTCGCTTTTGCGAGTTAGCATTTGCGAACCCATTGTCACTAATGCGACATCTGCAACCTGCTAAAAGCTGAGTATTCCGAGTTTTTGCTCATTTTTCATATTCTTTGAACCCTAACTCCGAGAGTAGGCGATTTTGAGGGAAGATTTTCATACCAGATCATTGGGTAAGTATTTCTAATCAATTTCCAACTATATTTTGTTATTATATCTTAGATTTAACATCAAATTCATGAGAATCTAAAGGAAAATTTGGGAAAAATTGTAGAATCTTTCAAAAATGTAAAATGATGATTTGAAGGACCAAATGGTATCGGAATTTGATAAATTTTGTATGGGTGAACTCGTAGCAGAATGGGTGTTCAGTTTTTATAAATTTTATCGGGTTCCGAGGTGCGGGCCCGGGAAGTTGACTTTTGTTGACTTTTTGCAAATTGTGTAAGAATCATAGTTT
>NW_017687758.1:5437-6063 GCF_001879085.1 Nicotiana attenuata
AATGAAGCACGTGAACATGAGATTTTTATATCAGATGTTAATTTTTAATTTTTTATTTTTTAATTAACTAGGTCATCTCTTACCTTGTTTAAAAAAATCAATAAACCTGCCATAGCTACTCCTTGATGCTTAGACCCACTTCTCTCTACTCGATCTACTTCTTACTCAAGTAGACCCACCAAAATTTCTCATATCTCTCTTGTTGATTAGTCCTTAGCTTTGTCGATTTTTTTTGTCGAGAAATTGTAATTAGAATTCAAAAATTTGTAGCTCCACCAACCATTAAAGCTAGGCTTAAACATATGTACAGAAGATTCTTCTTTTCTCCAGACTTGAGCTTTGCCGTGGCTATGTTAAATTTCTAAAAGGGTGAAATTTTTAAAATTTTCCCCAACTATTAAAGCTTAGCTCAAGCTTTTCCAAATAAGCACATTCTTTAATTTTGTTAATGGGTGCGTTTACAAATAATTATTATTACTACCTCGTTTGCTTCAGTTGAGGGAATTGAAAGAGCACAAAAAGAAAATGAATGCTTGATGATGGCAGTTATGGTGGACAAGATGAAGAATATGGTGATATAATTGTAATTTTATGTGCTATCTTTTTTATATTAGTCAGTGACATGT
>NW_017687759.1:0-833 GCF_001879085.1 Nicotiana attenuata
GAGATCGTGTTCCAACAGTAATAGAATAGACAACATACGAATAACCTTTGAAGGTCATTTAGGAAGACGCTTTCCTAAAGCAAGCACTTTGAACAGAGTTAATATTAAGGGACTAACTGTGCCAGTTACACTAGGTGTCACCTTAGTGCGTAAGAAATTAAGTTATCCCTTGTACAGAAGGTTACCATAAGACTATTAAGGTTCATTGATGATGTGAAAAGATGCCAACGATGAAGAGGTGAAACATCTATAGGTAGATCGTCGTAGTACTAAATCTTAGTACTCCCCTAAAGGGGGGAATATGGTGTGATATGGTATTAAGTCGGAATTAAGCGGTTCAGGTAACTATGGAATGGTAAAGGAAGAATGTGGTAAAAAGGAGAAAGGGATGATGTTGCATTTGTTCAGTTCCTACAGATATGTTGCGACTCCAGAACATTACACAAGCACGCCGTCGGAGAGAGGCAGTATGGGTTCCCACACCAGACGTTATTGATAAATAAGTGTGAATGAACACTTGATACATAAGAAGCCTGTACGAGTGGTAAGTTAAGATAAAGAAAATAACCCAAGAAAGATTATGCAGAATATATGTATATATGAGAATGGACCAACGAGTAATTAGTAGTTGATTCAGGAAGAGCCCGGTTATGGCTAGACAAGAGGTCACAGATAAACCAATAGATCATGCAAGATAAATGTAATGAACCGCAACATAGGGAATTCAGTCCCATATATACGAGATCGCAATCATCTAAAAAAAAAATTTTTAGATAGGAGTTGAGGCAGTTAAAGGTACCGTTTAAGTTTTATGAAAATAAGAGAGAGTGCCA
>NW_017687759.1:5034-6062 GCF_001879085.1 Nicotiana attenuata
ACGCCTTTTTTGCTCTTAGGTGTGGCAACTCACTGAATATCTTTGACTTTAGTCGGATCTAGCTCGATCCCTCGGCGATTGACAATGAATCCCAATAACTTTCCTGCAAGAACCCCGAATGCACACTTTGCGGGTTTCAACTTCAAATTGTACCTCCTGAGCCTGTCGAAGAATTTCCTCAGGTCTGCTATGTGATCTACAGCCCTCTTGGATTTGATAATGACGTCGTCCACATATACCTCTATTTCCTTGCGTATCATATAATGGAAGATGGTTGTCATGGCTCTCATGTAAGTAGCCCCAGCATTCTTCAGACCGAATGGCATCATCTTGTAACACTATACACCCCAAGGCGTAATAAAAGTTGTCTTCTCGGCATCTTCTTCATCCATCCAGATCTGGTGATAATCTGCGAAGCAATCTACAAAGGATTGAAGTTCATGCTTGGCGCAGTTATCGATCAGGATATGTATATTTGGCAGTGGCAAGTTGTCTTGGGACTTGCTCTGTTCAAATTCTGATAATCAACACATACTCGGACCTTCCCGTCTTTCTTCGGAACTGGCACAATGTTAGCTAACCAGGTTTGGTACTCAACCACTCTGAGAACTTTGGCTTTGATCTGCTTTGTAACTTCCTTCTTGATTTTCAAACTCATGTTTGGTTTGAATTTTCTGAGTTTCTGCTTGACTGGCGGACACATGGGATTGGTAGGCAACTTGTGAGCCACTATAGATGTGCTCAAACCGTTCATATCGTCATACGACCATGCAAAAATGTCCTCGTATTCCTTTAGAAAATGGATGTATTCTTTCTTCTCTATTGCGACAAGTGAATGCTGATGCGTGTCTCTTTGATGGTCTCGGCGTCTCCCAAATTTACTGCTTCGGTCTCGTCCAGATTGGACTTAGGCTTGTTCTTAAAGTTCTCAACTTCTCTGACAATTTCCTCGGGTATCTCATCTTCTTCCTCTGAGTCACTATTCTCATGTTGCGTTGCCTCATAACATGTCACAGTCACTGGTTCAT
>NW_017687760.1:0-645 GCF_001879085.1 Nicotiana attenuata
AGTAGCCTGCTAACCCCAAGAAACTCCGAATCTCTATCGCTGATGCTGGTCTAGGCCAGTTCTTGACTGCCTCTATGATCTTCGGGTCCACCTGAATACCCTCAGCTGATACAACGTGACCCAGAAATGCTACCGAACTCAGCCAGAACTCACACTTGGAGAACTTGGCATATAACTGACTATCCCTCAGAGTCTGAAGAACCACTCTAAGGTGCTGCTCGTGCTCCTCCTGGCTGCGGGAGTACACCAAAATATCATCAATAAAGACTATCACGAACATGTCCAAATATGGCCTGAACACTCGGTTCATCAATTCCATAAATGCTGTTGGGGCATTGGTCAACCCGAATGACATAACCAGGAACTCGTAATGCCCATACCGAGTGCGGAAGGCTAGGGTAATTGGGAGCGGGTTTTGGGCCAGGTTTTAGACCTATTGGACGGGTATTTCGATTGCGCTGAGGAAAATTGAAGATGGTCCAAATAGATTTCCTTCTTCTATTTCCCTTTCCTTTTCATTTTTTTAATTTCTTTTAATTTAAATTAAAATAAACCTAAATTAATTCCTAATCAAATTATCTTATCAAATTGAACTAATTAACTCTACCTATAATTACCACAATTAACTAAGAACCAACTAAGGAA
>NW_017687760.1:5268-6062 GCF_001879085.1 Nicotiana attenuata
CCGGACTGAATAAGAATGGTGACATCATAATACCTTTAACAACTTCCCAACCATCTCCTCTACCTCAAATTCAACTCCTTTTGCTTAAATAGGTACTGAAGACTCTTGTGATCAGTGAACACCTCACACGCCACACCATACAAGTAGTGTCTCCAAATCTTCAAGGCGTGAACAATGGCTGCCAACTCTAGATCATGCACTGGATAGTTCTTCTCATGAATCTTCAAATGTCTCGAAGCATAGGCAATGACCTTGCCATCCTGCATCAACACTGCTCCAAGTCCCACACGGGAAGCATCACAGTAGACTGTATAGGGCCCTGATCCTGTGGGCAAAGTCAACATCGGTGCCGTAGTCAGAGCTGTCTTGAGCTTCTGAAAGCTCGCCTCGCACTCATCTGACCATCTGAACTGGGCACCCTTCTGGTCAATCTAGTCATCGGGGCTGCAATTGATGAAAATCCCTCCACGAACCGCCTGTAGTAGCCTGCTAACCCCAAGAAACTCCGAATCTCTATCGCTGATGCTGGTCTAGGCCAGTTCTTGACTGCCTCTATGATCTTCGGGTCCACCTGAATACCCTCAGCTGATACAACGTGACCCAGAAATGCTACCGAACTCAGCCAGAACTCACACTTGGAGAACTTGGCATATAACTGACTATCCCTCAGAGTCTGAAGAACCACTCTAAGGTGCTGCTCGTGCTCCTCCTGGCTGCGGGAGTACACCAAAATATCATCAATAAAGACTATCACGAACATGTCCAAATATGGCCTGAACACTCGGTTCATCAAT
>NW_017687761.1:0-832 GCF_001879085.1 Nicotiana attenuata
GTTCTTCTACTATGTTCTGCTTAGTTGTTTGCTACTACTATTCTTCTACCGTGTTCTTAAGGTTTCGCTATTTTTCTTCTACTGAACCTTGTTTGAATTTCTCCTGAAAGTCCTCTTATGCATGCTTCTTCTACTGTTGTTATCAGTATTTGCCATTATATTCTTTGAATCCTTCTACTGTGATTGCATGTTACTTTGCTATCATGTTTTCTCATGAGTTCTGTCGCTGAAGAAGCCTGTTCTTTTTCTGAAACTTCTAAACATGATTTCAATTCAATTGCCTGCCCTCTCATCTCTGCTTATGGTTTGCTTGAACTAGGGTTTTATTTCGAAACCCTTAATTCTTTCAGATTGACTTCGAGTCTTTAAATTGAGTTTGGACTTCTTTGTTTTCATATGACTCTGACCTTTTGCTAAACTCTTCTATACTGGATTTTCTACTGATTTTACAATGACACTACAGTCTTCTTTCATGCTTAATGTGCTTGTATGCTCTTTATATATGATGAATTTCCCTCTAAATGGTTTTCGAATTTGAAAATTAGTTCAAGCCTCCTTCTGAATATAGCCTGATTGATTTCTTTCCATTGTTTACTGATTTTTCTCTGTTACTCGACCTAAGTAAAACCCTTTTCCATCTTTCTGACTTGGTTCATTCATACAAAATCTCGGACCCTTTTGATTTACTGGTTGTTAATTGATCTCCTTACCTTATTTGCACAAACCGTGTATTGTCAAAACCTCGTCCTTAAATAACTTTTATGTACTCACCCCTAATTGCCTACTTTGCACAAAGTGTTTGATTAATTTCTTTCCTTAATTGGTTTATACC
>NW_017687761.1:5108-6062 GCF_001879085.1 Nicotiana attenuata
TGTTTTAGCATGTACTTAGTAGGTGGACAAAATGGTTAAAAAGAAAACAGTATTCACCTATTTTATCTATTAAAAGTATTAGGTTGCATGATAGACTTTTTAAAAACGGTCAAATATGGATAAGAAGCATATTATCCACTTAGAAAATAGATAACCAACGGATAATTAATGGTTTTACTTTTACAGTTGTAAATCCTAAAAAAGGGGGTTCCTAAAGTTTGGGAGACTAGAAACTCTCCAGAAGTGATTATATTCAAGAAGCGATGGATAATATTGTAAGTTACATGTGTGCCATGTCCTGCCTTATCATCTCTTATCAGTACTTCTTTCACCTACTTCTACCTCTTCTAAGACCCACCATGGCCAACCTCTCACACTGTCACGACCCACATATCCACCTAGTCGTGGTGGCACCTTACCCAGTACTAGGTAAATCTAACGTAGAATTAGGTAACTTAAGTGAAAGATCAATAACAACAAGAATAAAATAACTGAATTCTATACAACTTCTGAAGGACTGATAGTACAAGTCACGAGCGACTACGAATAAGATTACAATTTCAGCTTGAGGAAAGATACATCTATCCGTTTGGAATTTATATAAACCAAAATATAAATTCTAAACTACCGCGAACAAATAGTAGCTTGTATCTGGAGTGCTGATACGTGAACTCCGCCGTAGCTGCCCCTCGTTGAATATTTGTACGCAAGGTGCAAAAGTGTAGTATGAGTACAACGACCTCATGTACTCAGTCAATATCTTGACTAACCTTGGTGACGTAGTGGCGAGGTTCTTTAGTCAGAAGATACTCACTAATATAACTTGTTCAGTTAGATTTGCAATAGAAACAATACTAGAAATAAAAGAAAAGAGTACATGAATAAATATGCGAAGCAGTAAATGATTACTAAAGAAATCACGCTCAATTTTCTCAATATCACAACCCATCCTTT
>NW_017687762.1:0-863 GCF_001879085.1 Nicotiana attenuata
TATAAGCCTATTTTCTTCAGCTGCTGCAATACTTTTTTAACACCAAAAATAGCCCCGTTGAGCATCCGAAACACACCCGAGGCCCCCGGGACCTCAACCAAAAGCACCAATAACACCTAATACGTCATTCAAACTTGCACCAATCTTTAAACAACCTAAAACAACGCCGAAAAACTCGAATTAAACAAGGATTTGAGCCTAAGAACTTCAATTTTTATCAAAATACGCTTTCGATCAAAAACCTAACCAAAACACGTCCAAATGACCTGAAATTTTGCACACCCATCCCAAATGACATGACGGAGCTACTGCAACTTCCGGAATTCCATTCCGACCCTCGGATCAAAAACTCACTATCGGACCGGAAACTTCAAAAATTCAAACTTCGGCATTTCAAGCCTAAATGAGCTACGGACTTCCAAAATACATTCCGAACATGCTCCCAACCCCAAAATCACCTAACGGAGCTAACGGAACCATCGGATTTCCATTCCGAGGTCGTCTTCACACTGTTCCGACTACGGACCACTTTTCAACACTTAAGCTCTCATTTAGGGACTAAGTGTCCCAAAACTCTCCGAAACCCAACACCGAACGTCCCGGCAAACCAAAATAGCAGAAATGAACTTAGGGGAAGCAGTTAATGGGGGATCGGGGCGTTAATTTTTAAGACGACCGGCCGGGTCGTCACAATCTATTACCCGACTCAGGTTCTTCTTTCTTTTGACCGTTCGAGGACGAACGGTTGTTTTAGAGGTGGAGAATGTGACGACCCAAAGGGTCATCACCTGTTTTCTTACTCATTCCGTGCTTCCGAGGCCTTGAAAACCTCATTTCTAGTTGCCTCAATTTGCGTGCGCAGT
>NW_017687762.1:5250-6062 GCF_001879085.1 Nicotiana attenuata
TCGCGACGCCTCTTCCGCGTTCGCGAAGCTTTATGTTTTTCCTTCATCGCGTTCGCATCAATCCCCTCGCGATCGCGTAGTGTTATTTGACCCTGAGGGCTTAGCCCTCTTTTCCTCTTTGCGATCGTATACCCTTGACCGCGTTCGCGTAGTTTGCCAGATTCCTTCGTCGCATTCGCGTGATAGCCCACGCGGTCGCGTAGACAAATCTTGGACCCCCCCCCCAGCTTTTCTCTTCACGTTCGCACTCTCCCTATCGCGAACACGATGGTTTGTCAAGTCTACCCTTCGCGAACGCGACCTTCCTTCCGCGAACGCGAAGGGCAATTTTGCCCAGTTATTTTTAAAACCCCAAAACAGAACCATTACGGGATTTCACCAAGTTTTCACCAAAACCTTTCTTCTCCAAGCTCTTGGGCGACCATTGAAGCAATTCTTCATCAAAACTTCTTGGGTTAGTAAATCTTAACTCGTTTCCTTCACTTTCCATCAATATTGGTTGAATTCCTAAGCCTAAAATATGTAATTTAGGGTAGAAATTGGGGAAATTGGGTAGAGTTAGGGCTTTTTACTTTTTCTTGATTTAGACCTTGTTTTGGGGTCGAATTTGAAAACAAATTATATATTCGGGCTCGTGGGTGAATGGGGGATATGAATCTTGTCCGAACCTCGTGTTTTGACCAAGCGGGTCCGGGGGCAATTTTTGGGATTTTGGGAAGAAAGCTTGGAAATCTATACTTAGGCATTGGGTTTGATTTGTTTATCATATATTGATACTATGAAGTCATTATCGTATAGATTTGATTGAGTCG
>NW_017687763.1:0-668 GCF_001879085.1 Nicotiana attenuata
CACAGTAGCTTTAGGTTCGGGCATTTGCAGGATGGCCTGGAACTCGAGCTAGACTTATGGTCATTGACCCTAGCAGTGGCGAGAGCAGTAGTATAGAGCTTAAAATTATCACTACTCGGATTTACACCGGTATCAGAAGTCAAGATATAGAAGCCAATGATGTGCTCTTTACTAAAGGTTCACTGGTAATTCCTTGCGGTGGGGACACGGCACTGGAGGTGAGAAGATTTTGTACCTAAAATTCAAGAATATTTTGATTCAAGCTGCAAGTTTTCTATCAGCGTCTATAATCCTAGATGTTATGGGTTGCTAGTTTCATGTCTTAATTTTTTTCTTTTTTGAAGTGGTAACAAACTTTATATATCACTGCACAAACGCTGTGCAAAACCATATATACAGAAGAGGAGACTGAAAAATGCTATCCTATACAACTTACATAGATTCTCTATTTTCATGTCTTATTAAATCTGGATAACTGCATGATATCCACAATTGATGTTGGCTTTCTTTCTTTCTTTCTATCTATCTATGTATCTATCTATGTATGTATATATGTATGTATGTATGTATGTATGTGTGTGTAACGACATTTTATATTCTATGCTGGCTCAAATTTAAACTTTAAATTTGATTGTTTCTTGGGTAATCCGGTAACTAGAGGGTTTGGT
>NW_017687763.1:5359-6062 GCF_001879085.1 Nicotiana attenuata
GTGGTCAAAAGAAAAACCAAGGGGGAATTACTACACTACCTAAAAAGAAAATAAAATAAATAAAAAAAATCTTTTTGGCTTTTTTTTAATTATTAGACTACTTCCCTCAAGAATACTGTCTAAGTGGTCCGTCATCAGAAAGAGTCTCCTACATTTTCTAGATTTTTTTTATCCGACCTTAGCCCTCAAGAAACCCGTCGACAAGTGTCCGTCGTTGGGCCAAGTCGGTGACGTCTAAGATAAGTACAAACAATTATGCACAAAAACAGAGGCACAGAACTACAACATACTTAATGCATATATACACTAACAATACACAACACTAAATCAAGTCTCCCACCCCACACAAAAAGAATATGGCATGTCCCCATGTCATAAAACAAATAAAGTGCAGAAGGGTAAGAAAACTTCCCTGGTCATCACTCGGAGTCGGAGAAGGTGTTGAGGTCCATTTTACAAGCCCTCCCTATAGCGCGGAACCAAGCCATCATCCGGCTCTCAGACCTGGCCTGCCGTCTAGACATGGCATCCAAACGTACATGCAGGCCATCTACCGAGGTGCGAAGTTCTGCCACCTCTTCCTCCAAAGAAGGCAACCTGGGTCGGCTGGAGGGTGATCTAGAGAACCCCTCCCAGTCTAGGGTCGCCGAGAGGATCCGGCTACATCATAAGATCTCCTGGATGGTGCCATGGGTACTGGGGC
>NW_017687764.1:0-1876 GCF_001879085.1 Nicotiana attenuata
AACCGTATACAACATAATAATACTAAACTACATACTTAAAAAATACGGAAAAGAAGTACAAATACTAGTAATTAGTCCAATATAACGAATGAATGCTCATGACACTAATAAAAAATGATTATGGAGCGACTCTAAGCGTTCATAAGAAAAGACAATAACAAATAAATAAACTCTTTACCTACGCGAACAAGTGCGTGGCTCACCAAGAACTATCAAATCGTGTACTTTAATTAACAAAAATTCTCGCTCGCGTCAAACTGCTGTCTCTGTACAAAAATAGCAGTGAGTGAGTCGCTAGCTCAGTGAGTAATAACACGTAACCCCAACCGTTTTTAATTGGGGACAAGTCAGAAAGCATGTCTGTTTAATAATAATCAGAAACTATCATAAAAATAAAATGCCCTCTCAAAAACGGTAAATATAATCAGTCTATTCATATACTTCTTGTGATAGAAATTAATTTCACAAATCGATAATAAACACGGTAAACACTGTCTCATAGCAAATCTTTATGTTTGGGAGGTTTCCAAGAAAGGATCATGTAATCTGTATCGCTGTGTGAACCCCTTCGTAAAAGGAGTCAAATATAACGTGTAGGTCCCTACTCGAGGGAAGCTGTAACTGTATGCTAGTTCTATCTTCCCACTAGCGAGGGCTATGACTGTAATCAGTAATCTGTAAGTACAAGGTGCACCAGGTCTAACGAACCCGCCGTTAGCTACGGGATCCTTCAAAGTCTCCTCCCATTTATACTTGTCTTTGTAATCAGTAAATCCTCGTAGGAAAATATTTTAAAACATTATAGGGCATTTGAATTCTTATCAAATTATGTAATTTCGTTTCGATAACGGTGAATCTTATCTCAAGTAATGGTAAAACATATTCAGTAACAATGAGAATATTCAAAATAACTGTAATCATCTCAAATAAATATAGTGGTATCATATCAAGTGAAGGACTTGTCCCACATGCAAATTCAAAATAGTCGGTAACATGTTCATATTAAAATCATATGTAAATCATGCTAGTTGTAGAAACACAAATTGCGGTAAGGTTACTACTCACAGTACTCGTGTCGAAATATCAAACTCGCCACCGCGAGCGATCCATACGACTTCTTCAATCAACCTTTAACCATATCAACATCGATCTTGTGTTAGTTTTCCTTGTTTAAGCTAATTCATAGCTAATTTAGAATACCAAACCCTTGGGTTTCATGTTTGACTCTTAATTCGTCAATTTATAGTTACTCGTGCTACTGGTGATTTAAACCAATTCAAAATCTGTTAAGTACAATATATTCATATAATATACCTAGTTAATTCATGGAAAAAGTCTCATGAATTTCTCCCAATTTCCTCAACTTTATCTTTTAAACTCTTAATTCAATCTCCACTTCATATTTACTTAGTCCCATAAAATTGTGTGTATAAAATAATATTGTTTCGAAATAAGGAAGAATACATGTAATTACCTGGAGCTTATCGCTGAGATGCAAGAATGTATAAAAAAGTTTCAGTTGGGTATGAGTTTTCGGTACCAAGACTGCACCAACAACCTTTTCTGATTCTTATTGACCGAAGTATTTCTGCCAATACCTTCTCTGCTTTCTTTTAGTTTTACCCATATAAGCCTTCTTCAAAATTTTAAGTTCTTAAATCCCAAAACCTCTCTAATTAGAGCTTCTTCTTTTTTTGTCCTTTATATATCATGCTTACGCCACTAGTCTTCAGATGGACTAGGCCCACTAACTTTCTTTCTTTATTTCTTCTTTTATTTATTTATTTATTTATTGTTTTAGTTAGTTAGTTACTTACTCTTCTTTAATCACCTGGGATATTATATATATATATATATATATATATATATATATATA
>NW_017687764.1:5282-6062 GCF_001879085.1 Nicotiana attenuata
ATTTAAGACTCACGGTCATGCTCGACACCGACGTATAGATACTCGCACCATGCCTATACGTCGTACTCAACAAAAACAAGTAGCAAATAGGACACAACTCCTAATCCCTCAAGCTAAGGTTAGACCAAACACTTACCTCGATGCCACGAACACAGTTCAAGCCTCAACTATAGCTTTACCTCGTGATTCCACCACCAATTCGGTCGTATCTAGTCACAAGTTATTTAATTAGATCAATGAATGCTAAATAAACAATTTCTAATGTATGGAAATAAGTTTTCTAAAGCTTTTTCCCAAAAGTCAAAAATCAGTCCCGGGCCCACATGGTCAAAACCCGAGGTTCGAACCAAAACCCGACTACCCGTTCACCCATGAACTCAAATATATAATTTGTTTTGAAATCGAACCTCAAATCGAGGTCCAAATCCCCATTTTTTTGAAAAACCTAGGTTCTACCAAAAACACCCGATTTCCCCCATGAAAATAATTAATTTTGAGTCGAAATCATGTTAAAAGATGTTAATGATAGAAGGAAACTAGTAAAAATTAACTTACAATCGATTTGGAAGAAGAGTTGTTCTTGGAAAATCGCCCTAGGGAGTTTTTGTTTTGAAAAGATGTGAAAAAGGGTTGTTTTTCGGCTAAGTATAAAAAGTTGCAGGCTGCAGTTATGGGAATTGCGAACAGGGGTTCGCAATTGCGAACCCTCAGAAATTGGGGCCTTTCGCATTTGCGAGAAGATGTCGCATTTGCAAAGTCGCATTTGCGACTGGGTTCTCG
>NW_017687765.1:0-6062 GCF_001879085.1 Nicotiana attenuata
GGGAGAGAGGATTAACCCTAGCAAAAGCCTGCATTACGGTCCAAAAGAAAGACCTTCCTGAATTAATTTCGAGAGATGCCGAGTCAAAGCGATGTAGAGGTCAACCATATCAGGGGCAACACTCCGGTCCCAACAAGGGAATGAAGAATGAGAGAGTCTTGATGATAAATGCCCTCACGGGTACCACAAGGCGATGAAAGCTGAGAGTCTTATTGGTGAAAACCTTCACAGGCACCATAAAGGCGATAGTGAGGTGAGAGAAAGACCAAAATGAGAGAGGCTTGAGGTGAAAACCCTCCCGGGCATACAAGTCGAATAAGGGATGGGAATCGAGATCGGAATAAGCCGGAGCCATTGAAGCCAGTTTCACGGCGAAAAGGTACAAACAAGAGCTGAAGTCAGATTTGCTTAAATAGAATATGGTCTGCAGGTTGCATGTCGAGGTCATCAGAGTCGGTATCACATCCGATTAGTTCTTTGTAGTTTTCTTGTTGGAACCATCTCTTTCCATTGTCCTTCTACTAGTTCCTTTTGTCTTGTTTACTTCCTCCTCCTGAGTCTGTTTGGTTGTAACAAGGTGAAATTACTTCAAAATCTGCACCAAAGCTTTCCACATTGAACAAAACGGGATCTGGTGAGCACATCAAAGCGTCGAAGTCAGGAAGAAAACAGGCACACTGAGTTGGCAACGATCAACATATGCTTTGGGATCCTTGTGAAATACAAACCTTGGTACATGTCAATTCATTGACGATTGCAGACAAATGAGGTAGGGGCGAATAGATCAAAAGGTATTTCCTGTGATAAACTTGATAAAAGAGTGTTTAAACCTAGTGACGAGCAAGACCTTCCAAGCAGAAGTCAAAGTTATCATGGCAAATGGGGGCAGCTGTAGACCTCAAGGACCGGAACCAGGGGTTTAAGTCAAGAGAGAACAACATACATCTTGAGGTGTGTGCCAATCTACACGCTTTGGATCCTTGTGAAAAATGCAAGGCTTGTATTTGTCAATTCATGAACAACGCACAAGATGAACGGTTTTGGGGTTGAAACGGATCAAAAGGTATTTTCAGGTAAAAAACAAAAGGTGGTACATAGTCAAGACGTGAGGGTGTTTGGTGAATGGATCAGAGGTATTTTCTGCAACAAAGGAACAGTGGTTAGCAAGGTCTCCAAGTGGAATCGGTTATCAAGGCAAGTGAAGGGACAATACCAACTTCAAGCCGATGCCAGTGATTAAGTCAAGAAAGAACATCATGTGTACACGAAGTGGGAGCAATAGACGTGCTTTGGGATTCATATGAGACAAAAGGGTTGGGGATGCCAGTTCATTTGCAATGCAACAAGTAAGGATGTCGGGAACAAGCAAGGTCTTCAAGTGGAAATCAGTCATACTTGGCATAATGCAGAAGCAGCGGCACTCAAAGTTCAAGGCCGCAAACTAACCACCACATTTTAAACTCACAAGTTTTCTTGTTTCGAAACAGGAACAAAGCAGTGACAAGAAAGTTTGTTTCAACAATAATAAATAAAGAAAGAAGAAAAAGAAAGAAAAAGAAAGGAAGAAGAGGAGAGCCGACAAAAGGGAAGTTTCTCAAATCTTCGCCCTGCCTGTCTGTTTAGCGTGCATAAAATCGAGCCATTGCTTTTCACATTTTTTCCTCCTAGGACTGAAAAGTTCCTAGTCTGATTGGATTTTTCTCAAATAGAAATCTTAGTCTGAGAACTTTTCCCCTAAAATAACAAAAGGGCCTAGTATGATGAATTTTCTCCTAGGATCTAAAATCTTAAGTCTGATGATTTCTACTAAGATAGAAAACCTAGTTTCTGTATGAACTTTCTCCTAGGATCAAAATCTTAGTCTGATGAATTTTTCTCCTAAGATAGACGACCTAGTCTGATGAACTTTCTCCTAGGATAGAAATCTTAGTCTGATGAATCTTTCTCCTAAGATAACAAAAATAGACCTAGTCTGATGAATTTTCTCCTAGGATCAAAATCTTAGTCTGATGAATCTTTCTCCTAAGATAGAAAACCTAGTCTGATGAACTTTCTCCTAGGATCAAAATCTTAGTCCGATGATCTTTCTCCTGAGATAATGAAACGGCCTAAACTGATGAATCTTCTCCTAGGATCTAAATCTTAGTCTGATGAATTTTTCTCCTAAGATAGAAAATCTTAGTCTGATGAATTGTTCTCCTAAGATTGAAGACCTAGTCTAGTGGGTTTTCTCCTAGGATCAAATCTTAGTCTGAGGAATCTTTCTCCTAAGCCTAGTCTGATGAATTTGCTAGTCAAATGTCTTTGGTTTTACTCACAGGATCGTGCATTCCAATAAAGTCTTTTGTTTTACTCTTATCATTGCATCAATAGCTTAGGTGATCTATATTTTGCTAACGACTCCCAAATCTTCCTAGTGCAAACTGGGGCAGAAAATTTTCTTTGTTTGTTTATTTTGTTGCAGTCAGGAGCCCACCTGGAGAACAAGGGAATACTTTTCAAGTTCAGCAATCAGGAGCCCACCTGGAGAACAAGGGAATACTTTTCAAGTTCAGCAATCAGGAGCCCACCTGGAGAACAAGGGAAGTGCAATTCCAATTTTAGCTTTTAATGTCTGATAACATGCTGCACCCAGTCACCAAATTGGGGCAGAAAATTTTCTTTGTTTGTTTGGTTGCAGTCAGGAGCCCACCTGGAGAACAAGGGAATGCTTTTCAAGTTCAGCAATCAGGAGCCCACCTGGAGAACAAGGGAACACATTGCAAGCTTCAGCAATCAGGAGCCCTCCTGGAGAGCAGAGGAATACATTTCAAGTTTAGCAGTCAGGAGCCCGCCTGGAGAGCAGGGAATACATTTCAAGTCAGCAGTCAGGAGCCCGCCTGGAGAGTAGGGAATACATTTCAAATGTCAGCGGACAAGCATCACTCGGAGGAATGGCGAAACATCTCTAATCATAATGCAAGGCAACACCGCAGGAGTACCATCGGAAGATTACAAGATACAAGTTCAAGGCAACACAAGAACAAGTTAGAAGACATAGATAGGACCCTTTTGTAATTCGTAGATCATAGCTTAGGCTAGCTTCTGTTTATTTTTACTCGGTGTAATAAGGAGGTCAGCGAGCAGTAGCAGCAGCAACAGTAGTGAAATCACAGTTCCTGGTAGTCCCAGCTACCAAACCTTCCCGAACTACACTGATTTGATTCCTTTTTAGCCAAGGATATGTAGGCAACCTCAGAAGCAGGGTGCGGTCAACTCTTTCAAAAGTGCTTTACACGGAGTATTCAAACGGGCAAAAATCGCTCGTATCCGCTCACTTATCTTTTCCCGAGAACTCTTCGTGTTCCCGAGCAAAGAGGGGCAGCTGTGAGCACGTGATTTTTTCCCTACATGAATTACTCCCATAATTTCAAACAAAATAACTTCCTTTCATTACTTGCAATTGCATGAATTTTGTGGCATTTTAGGTTAATTGTTGGCGTTTTGTTTGCACATTTTAATTCATAAAAATACAAAAATATTTGGCCTCTGCACTTAGGGTTTTAATTTTATATTTTAGGATTAATTAAGAAATTAATTGTTTCATAAAATGGAAAATAAAAAAATATTTGTTTAAGTTGCATCTTTAATTTTGATCTTGAATTCGAGTGTTGTTTTGTGATAATCATCATGTGTGTTTAATTAGTTTAGGATTAGTTGAATTTTAGGAATTAATTTTAGTTTTAAATCAAAAGAAAATTAATTAAAAGGAAGAAAGAAAAGGAAATGGTAATAAAATGAATTGGGCCAATCTTTGTTTTTAAATGCCTAGCCCAAACGGATTTCCCCTATTTTGTCCCTGACCCAGGCCCAAATCGATCTCCCCACCCGGTCCAAGTCCCTGGTCTCCAAGACACATGAAACGACGTAGTGTAATAGGGGTACTACGTCGTTTTGAGTTCTTCAAAACATAAACCAATCCTGGCCGTTCATCTTTCATCATCCCACGGATGAGAACTAACGAGGTTGCCCCCCCCCCCAAGCCTTCTCTCTCACTCTCAGTCGAACCATAGAACCCTCCGTCGCCTACCACCGCACGCCGCCGGCCGGAAATCGCCTCCGCCGGTGGGGATGCTCCAATGAACCCCAAAAATACACCCCTGAACCGCCTCTTCCCCCTCATCTCGAATCCCACCATATTTTTCCTCAACTCCCCTCCTAGCTTCTCGAATCTTCGAAATACTAGTCACCACCTCCGCCGCCCACGGCGGCGCCACCACCCAAACCCGTCCAAATTTACACCACGACATCCCCTCACCCTCCTCTTTCTAAATCCCTAAACCTTTCCCCTCGAACCCCCGCCAAGCCGCTCGAATCTTGAATCGAATAGAGGCGGCAAAACCCTAAATTCCCCAAACCCCGCTAAATTCACCCCACTTGCTCTCCTCACTTCTCCCGTTCCTAAGCCGTCATCAGTGGCCTTCAAGTCTCACCCAAGGCCTTCGAATTTCAAATCATAGAAGTGCTAGAACCCTAGAGCTTTACAAGTAAGTTTTTCTTTGTTTTGGCTGTTTCTCCTTCACGAGTAATCAACTTGGGTTTTGTTTTCATTTTTGAATCAGTAATGGAATTTGTTCTTCTATGTGTTGATTTGTTCGTTTAATCAATAGCATGAGCTTGTTTTTTTTAACTTTGTTATGTTTGATTTCTCTGATAATAAAATTAGTTTGAGCATATTTTCCTTTGTTAATCCATAGTTAGTGTTGTAGGTCTGTAATTTTGATTAGTTTAGTTTAATTAATACTTCTTCCTGTTTGGATTTTCTTGTGTTTGCCAATGATTTAATTCTTCTGTTCATACTAATTTTGTTGTTGTCAATTTCTTAGTTTGTTGCTAATAGATGATAGTAGTTGTTAAATCCGAAAATCAGTAGTTAGTTAGTGTTAAGATTTAGGTTGGAATTTGTTTAGCTGATTAGTTTTTAGAATTACTAGTTTGACCATGATTAATTAGAGAGTTTAGGATAATTAACATAAGTTGGTAATTTTAGGGAACGATTCAGGGTACTGTAGGTATTTTACTTAAGGGACATTGTAATAGCAGGGAAGGGAACTCCCTAGAAGATTCCAGATAGGGTTCAAAACAGATTTTTAGGAAGTTAGTGGTGTTAACTTGAGTAACAAATCTGCAAATAAGGGACTAAGTGAGTAAAAATGAAAAATAAAAGAAGGACTAAAGGTGTAAATAGCAATCTGAAGGCAGCCCTAGGTTTTGCCTATAAAAAGGCATGCCTATTGCCTTGTGAAACAAGTTTTCAGCCTCTAAAAATTCCCCTCAAAAGCTTTCCATAAGCTCAAACTTATGAAATTTGAAATTCAAAAACAAAAAGTCCAAAAACTGTAGTTAAAGCAAATCTGAAGAGTTCTTCCTCTTTTAGATCATAGTTCTCCCAAAAATACAAAACAAAAAGCAACAGAAAAACCAAAAAAATATTGTTACATTGATTTTCATTAGATCATTTTCGAATTCCAACACTTTATTCAACTCTCTAGCTTATTTAGGATCCAAAACACCTTGAATTTCTCGGTTTTTGTTCGATAATTGAGATTTAAAAGCATCTGGAGTCATCTGTAAATTGGATCTGATTGGTTCGAGTGGGCTCGTGGGTTATTTGCTGAGTGTGTGAATTTCTGGGTTCAATTTCATGCTGGTTTGGGATTATTCAAGTTATATTTGGTTGATTGTTGATGTTGTCCTTCTCTAAATTCAATTCTGGACTGGTTTGATATCGTTTGCTGAGCTGTGAACTCAATTCTAAACTGCTGTTTGACATCTGCTGCTGGTGATCTCACTTTTTCCTTCTTATTTGCAATTACTAGGTACAAGCTCTAAACCATGGTGATGTGTATTTGATTTGAGAAGTTGAAATGAAAATTCTATTGCTCTTGGCTTGATGTTTATGTTATCCGCATCTATTCAATTTAGCTTGGTTTAATTTCATTTTTAGTAGTTAAATTTGTAATAACTTTGGACTGTATTGGACTGTTTAGATTACTTTAGTTTGGCTTAATAGGACTGTCAAC
>NW_017687766.1:0-2892 GCF_001879085.1 Nicotiana attenuata
TGGACCCGATGAACCTAGGGCTAAGCTCGCCCTCTTCCCCAAATCTCATCACGCCCTTCATAGGCGACACTCGGAGCAAGACCCGCTCACCAACCATGAATGCTACATCCCGAACTTTACGATCTGCATAACTCTTCTGCCTAGACTGAGCTGAACGAAGTCTCTCCTGAATGATCTTGACCTTATCTAAGGCCTCCTGAACTAAATCTGTACCCAATAACCGAGCCTCTCCCGGCTCAAACCATCCGACTGGAGACCGACATCGCCTACCATACAATGCCTCATATGGAGCCATCTGAATGCTGGACTGGTAGCTGTTGTTGTAGGCGAACTCTGCTAAAGGCAAAAACTGGTCCCACGAGCCTCCAAAATCAATGACACAGGCTCGGGGCATATCCTCCAATATCTGAATAGTCCTGTCGGACTGGCCGTCCGTCTGAGGATGGGGCGCTATGCTCAACTCAACCTGTGTGCCCAACTCTCGCTGAACTGCACCCTAGAAACGCGAGGTAACTGCGTACTTCGATCCGAAATGATAGATACCGGCACACCATGAAGGCGAACAATCTCTCTGATGTAGATCTCAGCAAAGCTCCCGGATGAATACGTAGTTGCAACAGGAACAAAATGCGCTGACTTGGTCAGCCTATCAACAATGACCCAAATCGCATCAAACTTCTTCTGGGTCAACGGGAGTCCAGTAACGAAATCCATGGTAATTCCTCTCCCACTTCCACTCGGGAAGCTCAATCCTCTGAAACAAACCACCAGGCTTCTGATGTTTATATTTAACCTGCTGACAGTTCAAACATCGAGCCACATATGCAACAATATCTTTCTTCATCCTACACCACCAATAATGCTGCCGCAAGTCCTGATACATCTTCGCGGCGCCCGGGTGAATAGAATACCGAGAACTATGGGCCTCCGCTAAGATCAACCCTCGAATCCCATCGACATTGGGCACAAACTCGCCCCTGCAATCTCAAAACACCATCATCATCTAAGGTCACCTTCGTGGCACCTCCACGCTGCACCGTGTCTCTCAGGACACACAAATGGGGATCATCAAACTGCCGATCACGGATACGCTCCAATAATGAAGAAAGAGCAACCGTGCAAGCTAACACTCTGCTGGGCTCAGAAATATCCAACCTCACAAATCGATTGGCCAAGGCCTGAATATCCAAAGCAAGCGGCCTCTGGCTGGCCGGAACATAAGCAAGACTACCCATGCCGGCGGACTTCCTACTCAATGCATCGGCCACCACATTGGCCTTCCCCGGGTGGTACAAGATAGTAACATCATAATCTTTCAATAACTCCAACCACCTCCTCTGCCTCAAATTCAACTCCTTTTGCTTGAACAAGTACTGAAGACTCTTGTGATCAGTGTACACCTCACACGCCACACCGTATAGGTAATACCTCCAAATCTTCAAAGCATGAACAATGGCTGCCAACTCTAGATCATGAACCGGATAATTCTTCTCGTGGATCTTCAACTACCTCGAAGCATAGGCTATGACTCTGCCATCCTGCATCAATACTGTACCAAGCCCATTACGAGAAACATCACAATAGACTGCATAAGGCCCTGAACCTGTGGGCAAAACCAATACCGGTGTCGTAGTCACAGCTGTCTTGAGCTTCTGAAAGCTCGCCTCACACTCATCCGACTATCTGGACTGGGAATCCTTCTAGGTCAACCTGATCATCAGGGCTGAAATAGATGAGAACCCCTCCACGAACCGACGATAGTAGCCTGCCAATCCCAAGAAACTCCGAATCTCTGTAGCTGATGCTGGTCTAGGCCAGTTCTTGACTGCCTCAATCTTCTTCTGGTCAACCTGAATACCCTCTGCTGATACGACATGACCCAGGAATGCAACTGAACTCGACCAAATCTCATACTTCGAAAACTTTGCATATAGCTGACTATCCTTCAGAGTCTGAAGAACTACTCTGAGATGCTGCTCGTGCCCCCTCCTGGCTGCGGGAGTATATCAATATATCATCAATGAACACTATCACGAATGAATCCAAATAAGGCCTGAACACTCGGTTCATCAAGTCCATAAAAGCTGCCGGGGCATTTGTCAACCCGAATGACATAACCAAGAACTCACAATGCCCGTACCGAGTGCGGAAAGCTGTCTTAGGGACATCGGATGCCCAAATCCTCAACTGATGGTAGCCAGATCTCAAATCAATCTTTGAAAATACCTCGGCACCCTGAAGCTGGTCGAACAAATCATCAATCCTCGGCAGTGGATACTTATTCTTGATTGTAGCCTTGATCAATTGCCGGTAATCAATACACATTCACATCGAACCATCTTTTTTTCTTAGCAAACAACACCGGCGCACCCCACGACGAAACGCTGGGTCTAATGGAACCCTTCTCGAGCAAGTCTTGCAACTGTTCTTTTAACTCTTTCATCCCCGGCGGGGCCATACGATATGGCGGAATAGATATGGGCTGAGTGCCCGGAACCAGATCAATGCAGAAATCTATATCCCTGTCGGGTGGCATACCCGGCAGGTCTGAAGGAACAACATTAGGGAAATCACGAACAACAGGCACAGAATCGAGAGAGGGAACCTCAGCACTGGAATCCAGAACATAAGCTAAATAAGCCAGACACCCCTTCTCAACCATACGCCGAGCCTTCACATACGACATGACACTGCGGGTAGAATGACCTGGAGTCCCTCTCCACTCTAAACGAGGCATACCCGGTAAAGCTAAGGTCACAGTCTTGGCATGACAGCCCAAGATAGCGTGGTATGGTGATAACCCGTCCATCAGCAATATAACACTGAAATCATCCATGTCCAGAAGAAGCAAATCTACACGAGTCTCCAAAACCTCCAATAACCACTATACAT
>NW_017687766.1:3370-6062 GCF_001879085.1 Nicotiana attenuata
CTAACTCTATAGCCTCTGGGGGATAAATACAGACGTCTCTGTACCGATCCCTCAGACTCTACCGTGCTTGTCTGTGAACTGTGAGACCCATGTAACCTAGAGCTCTGATACCAACTTGTCACGACCCGGAATTCCCCACCCTTGGGAGTCGTGATGGCGCCTACTAGTGGGAGCTAGACAAGCCAAACCTTAATTACTTTTTTTTTAACAAATATCGGCAATCGCATGCAAACGATAGAATTTAACAATTAAGCGGAAGTCTTAAATTAAAGAATCTGAATAAAATGCAGAAGTACAACATAAGTCTCTACCCAAGAACTGCTGTCACAGTGTCACAGACTATCTATGATCTACTACATACAAGGTCTGAAGAAAAATACAATAAACTGTCTTTGAACAAAAGATAATGAAACAGTGAATGAAGATAGAGGGAGACGCCAGGGCCCGCGAACACCTGCAGGTCTACCTTGGGTCTCCGGGTGGACTGAAGGAAGCCCTCCAACTACGGATGTTGTCCAATACCTGGATCTGTGCAAAAGAGCACAGAGTGTAGTATCAGCACAACCGACCCCATGTGCTAGTAAGTGCCTAGACTAACCTCGGCGAAGTAGTGACGAGGCTAGGACCAGACTACCAGATAAACCTGTGCAGTTCAAATATATATATATACAACAGAAAGAAAATACAGGAAATAAACAGTCAATAAGGAAGGGAGGGACATGATGTGGGGAGGCAACAGTTACAAATAGGAAACCTCAATATAAAGATAGAAGCAGCCCAAGAATTTACAGCGAACCAAGAAACGAATATCCAAAATAAACACACTTGAATCAACAACTGTTGCGGCGCGCAACCCGATCCTAATACATAACAACACTGTTGCGGCGTGCAACCCGATCCATAAATATCATTGTTGCGGCGTGCAACCCGATCCATAAATATCATTGTTGCGGCGTGCAACCCGATCCTCAAATATCATTGTTGCGGCGTGCAACCCGATCCTTAAATATCATTGTTGCGGCGTGCAACCCGATCCTTAAATATCATCGTTGCGGCGTGCAACCCGATCCTCACATATCATTGTTGCAGCGTGCAACCCGATCCTCAAATATCACGTGGTAGGCGTACCACACGATCACATTTCATAATACTACGTGGTAGGCGTACCACACGCTCTCATTTCATCAATCACAATATAACAAAATAATCCCAGCTGGGGGACAACAATGTATAACTTCCCGGCAAGGGAACAACAACATAATAACTTCCCGGCAACGGAACAAAATGTCAAATAACCGCACTGGTCCCAACATCTAACTACCGCAGCTACAACCGATCCTGTTGCAACATCTAACTGCCACAACTATAATCAATCCAGTTACGACACCTATCTACCACAACTATGATCAATCCTATTACAACATCTAACTACCACAACTATAATCAAACTTGTTGCTACACCTAACTACCTCAGCTATAACCAACCTATTACAGCACTTAACTACCTCAGCTATAACCAACCTATGACAACACTTAACTACCTCAGCTACAACTTTAGTCATCACTCAACACAAGGAAGCATTAACCTAAGCGTCCGTAATATCAATTAAGAACACAGTACAAGGGAACCACAAATCGACAATGGCCCACCAAGGGACAACATAATGATCTTTTCTCTCCTCACTTTTTACTTCACAATTCACTTCACAACTCGAGCCAATGCTCTAGAGGTTCAATTATCACTTATACTTTCGCAATTCGCTACACGACTGGAGCCAGCGCTCCTCAATATCCATAAGTCACGATTCTTTCCACATCATTGCACAACAAATAGAAATAATCACCAAGGCATGAATAATACAAGGAAGTCATGGAAATCACAATATAGGACCCACGGTCATGCTAGACACCAATGTATAGATACTCGTCACCATGCCTATACATCGTACTCGACAATTAGCAAGTAGCAAATAAGACTCTACTCCTATTCCCTCAAGCCAAAGTTAGACCAAACACTTACCTCGAATGCTCCAAACTCAAATCAATCCTCTAGTATAGCTTTACCCCTCGAATTCACCACCAAACCGCTCGAATCTAATCACAAATTACTTGAATGTATTAACAACTGCTACTTGAATCAATTTGAATGCATGAAAATGAATTTTCCAAAGTTTGTTCAAAAATTCCCAAAATGCCCCCGGGCCTACGTGGTCAAAAACCCGAGGTTCGAGCCAAAACCCGTTTACGCATTCCCCCATGAATTCAGATATATAAGTTATTTTGGAATCGGACCTCAAATTGAGGTCCAAGACCCCAATTTTAGGAACCCTAGTTCTACCCTAAATTCCCAAATTCCCCCATTAAAATCCTTGTTTTGAAGTTGGAATTATGTTTAAAGATGTTAAGGAGTAAAGAAAATAAGTTAGAAATCACTTACCAATCGTTTTGAAGAAGTGGAATCGTTTGGAAAATTGCCTCTTATGTTTTGGGTTTTGAAAAAGTGAAAGATGACTGTAAATCCCGACTTTTTATACTGTGCTGGAGGCTGGCGCGGACCGCGCAAAAGTGCACCGCGGCCGCGTTGAGGGAGTGGAAATGACTCTCTGAACCTACCCAGCGCGGACCGCACTGATTTGGTGCGCGGCCGCGCTGGTCAACCTAGAATTCACTGGCCCTCTGAACTTAGCCACGC
>NW_017687767.1:0-995 GCF_001879085.1 Nicotiana attenuata
CTTTTTTCTTATTTCGCCTTTTCGACTTAGTAAATTGTAAGGTTTCTCAACTATTTACGTGCCACACTGGAGCTTTGTGTTTTGACATAGATTCTGCCGCTTGCAGCTCATTCAACAATTTCGCTAGTGACAAATCCATTTTGTTCATATTATAGTTCAAGCGAAACCGTTGAAAACTGTCAGGCAGAGTCTGCAGGACCATCTCAACTTGAGACTCCTTATCAATCACAGCTCCAAGGACCTCCAGTTCATTCAGAAGACTCATCATCTTCAGAACATGGTCCCTGACCGATGATCCTTCAGCCATTTTCGTGTTCAAAAGGGCTTTCGTGGCTGTCTGCTTAGCTGCGCGATTTTGCTCACCGAACATCTCTTTGAGACTTTCGAGCATATCATAAGCAGACCCCATGGACTGATGCTGATATTGCAAAACATTCGCCATAGAGGCAAGAATGTAACATCGCGCCATCTCATCAGCCTTAACCCATTTGTCATAGGCCTTAACCTGATCATCCGTAGCATTTTCAGGTTTTTCTGGGCACTCCTCAGTGATTACAAATTTGTAACCTTCAGCAGTTAGGACAATATCAAGGTTCCTTTTTCCAGTCAACATAATATGGTCCTTCTAGCTTGTTTTGGTTCAAAATTGAGGTAAGTGGGTTGAATGAAGACATGGTTAATCTGGGAGATATTCACATTGAATAGATCATTAGTTATATATTAAGAATGATTAAATTCAAAATTACACATTACACATATAACCATGCTCAGTGAACAGTTAGATTCGTTAGGGAAACTTAACTATTCATGCAAAATACATGAGTGATGTCAGATATTAACCCCAAAAATTTAAATAGGACCAACTCAGATGGAGAGTAAACTGTTAATTTAAGATAGGTAAATATCACTTTTTATAAAACTCTAGTTTCATTCAATCAACATGTAACTCAGTTGGAGAGTTAATACAACTAATGAAATAACTAGAGGCTAAAGAA
>NW_017687767.1:5218-6061 GCF_001879085.1 Nicotiana attenuata
TAATGGAAGGTATATAGAGAACATCTTTTAAAACTAAAACTCTATCACTACTAAACGAAACACTAATATCTCCTAAAGCTAAAGCTGGTGCTGGCTCGCCATTGGCTTGATAAACGCAAACTTCATTCTCACTTAGCCGCCGTGTTTCCTGAAACCCCTGCAAAGAATTGCAGATGTGATTAGTTGCTCCCGAATCTACACACCAAAACATGGTAGAAACAGCCGCTAAACAAGTATCAACGACATTTAAATTTGAATTACCTTGCTTATTCGACTTTGCCAGATAGGCGAGGCATTGCTTCTTGTGATGCCCGGGTTGCTTGCAATGATAGCACTTGCCTTTGGGCTTGTTTACGCCAGCCGCACCACCAGGTGCCAGAACCTTTTGAGCCTTCTTCTTTTTCTTATTGCCTTTCGACTTAGAAATTGAAGGTTTCTCAACATTTAGTGCCACAACTGGAGCTTGTTGTTTGACAATAGATTCTGCCGCTTGCAGCTCATTCAACAATTTCGCTAGTGACAAATCCATTTTGTTCATATTATAGTTCAAGCGAAACTGTTGAAAACTGTCAGGCAGAGTCTGCAGGACCATCTCAACTTGAGACTCCTTATCAATCACAGCTCCAAGGACCTCCAGTTCATTCAGAAGACTCATCATCTTCAGAACATGGTCCCTGACCGATGATCCTTCAGCCATTTTCGTGTTCAAAAGGGCTTTCATGGCTGTCTGCTTAGCTGCGCGATTTTGCTCACCGACATCTCTTTGAGACTTTCGAGCCATATCATAAGCAGACCCCATGGACTGATGCTGATGTTGCAAAACATTCGCCATAGAGGACAGTA
>NW_017687768.1:0-717 GCF_001879085.1 Nicotiana attenuata
GCGGTGGTGGGCTCGAGGAGAGGTAGAGGGAGACCTAAGAAGTATTGGGGCGAGGTGATCAGGCAGGACATGACGCGACTTAGGATTACTGAGGACATGGCCCTTGACAGGGGATTGTGGAGGTCGAGCATTAAGGTTGTAGGTTAGGGGAAGTTGGGAATATTTCTACAGCGCGCTAGAGTGAGACTAGACAGTTAGGAGTTAGGCTTAGGATGCTACTGATCAGCTACTGATGCAGGGCTTTATATTATAGATATTAGTATATTTTCCTCTTTCTCGTATTCCCTATATTCCTTATATTGTTGTTATTTGTTATTTTATGTTATTTCAGGTTATGTTGTCTATTTTATGTTATTTATTATGAGTCTATTGCTAGTACTAATATATCGTCACTTGTTTCTGCCACTTGTTTCTTTCTTGAGCCGAGGGTCTTCTGGAAACAACCTCTCTGCCCCTCGGGGTAGGGGTAAGGTCTGCGTACATATTACCCTCCCCAGACCCCACATGTGGGAATATGCTGGGTTGTTGTTGTTGTTGTTGTAGTATTTATTCCCTTCACAAGTGTTAGGAATAAATTGTTTTTAGTTGCTTCCTGTTTTCCTATGACATTCTCATGAAAAGCTTTGAACATGAAAATATAGCATGTTGAAATGACTACAATATTAGTGGGCATTTGTTTAAATTTTTTCTTGAGATGAACTCCATAATATAACAGTA
>NW_017687768.1:5252-6061 GCF_001879085.1 Nicotiana attenuata
GAAAATACTTACAACATCTTACATACTACTGTACATAGGACAGTACTAGATTACACAAATTCAATGTCAAAGTCAAACTCACCACATATATCCACACCTGAGAAGTAAAGACAAAAGGAAAATTAGACTGCTTCAAGTGAAACTCATTGACATTCCTGTGAAGAGAACATTTAATGCTGAGTAGAAGCTTGAAGGAGTCCGTCGCGAATCTGGCTCGACCACATACTCTTACAGCACCGGGCCCATGAGGAAGGAAAACGGCAGATGATTTGCTGGAAGCGCCAATTTCTTTCATGGTGTCAAAGTACTGAGTTAAAAGGACCATGTACCATAACAATCCTTTGCCGAGGTTCCAAGGCACATTCACAGAGAAGCCAAGCACACTGTCTCTTAAACCATCCACAATTGCTTGACGTTGTCGTGCAATACCTAACCCTGAGAGATACTTTGACTCTGCTTCTCCTTCAGCCCTTTTAATTTGTAAAATCTTCTCAGCCTCCGCCTTTTCATTTGCAGCCACCCTCATCCGAGCAGTCTGTACAGTTGAAGAGAGTTATTAGGACATAAAATAGCAAGACAAACCGGTTAAGAATATTAGTCTTCAATTTGGCAAAGTAAAAACACCACCCTCACTCTCCAATTCCTTGCTTTACACCCCAAAAACCATTAAACGGGTAAAAGAGAACAGAAACTAGCCCTTGAAGAGCTTGGTATGCATAAAAGTCATCAGAGTTCCTAACACTGCCATGTGGCATCTGCCTATAGAACTTATTCTGCATAAATAATTCACTAAGGTAGTGCAAGGGAAA
>NW_017687769.1:0-3913 GCF_001879085.1 Nicotiana attenuata
TCCAAATCAAATTCTTGCAGGAGTAGCACCCATCGAATCAGGCGCGGTTTTGACTCTTTCTTTTCAATTAAGTACCTGAGAGCAGCATTGTCAGTATAAGCAATTACCTTTGAGCCTATCAGGCAAGACCTGAACTTGTCAAATGCGAACACTACTGCCAGCATCTCCTTTTTGGTCACAGTGTAATTCAACTGGGCTCCACTCAACATCCTACTTGCGTAGTATATTGGATGCATGATTTTATCTTTTCGCTACCCAAGCACTGCTCCCACAGCATAGTCACTAGCATCACACATCAGCTTTTGCACGATCCACCTCAATACCTTTGCTTGACACTAGGTGCCCCAAGCTTGTAAGGTTTCTATAGAGGTCTAGACTGGTACCCTCAAGTGGACAACTTGAGGGGGAAAGGCACGGAACCGTCGACTGCGCCGCTGATCGACTAGTTTTACCGCAAATAAGCCTTTCCGAATTTAAACGGGGTGATATATAGGAAGAGCGCAAACACTCATCAAGCGTTGCTATAGGATTGATTACACGCGAGTGGAATATGATGTTGAGTATGATTTATGCAACATAAATAGCATGTTGTCACGTATTTACACGTAAAAATGATAAATGCAGTATTTAATAATTGAAAGACGTTAAGAAAGAAACAAAAAAGACAAGTCAAGTTTCTGTAATAAGAAATCATGAATGACTTGAGAATAGGCATTAAATCAAAATAAGGGGGAAGGGGAAAGGGTGCACATGTATTTACAAAATAAAGCATGCTTAAGACTAATTCACAAAAACAAGTTCGTTATGGTAAGAGCCTAAAATATCCGCAGCAGAGTCGCCATGCTGTCGCGCCCCCTTTTTCCTCGCGGAGTCCGGGTTTCGACATTCTTTGGGACAACTCATTTCCTTTTGGAAATTGGGTATGGAATATGAAGAGTCGCCACCTAACGGTTTAAAGGTGCGTTAGGGCACCTAAAGCAATAACTTATAAACAAGTTTGCATTACCAGAGATTGGGTAAGGGCTCGAAATAACCTTGAGGGGAAGGTGTTAGGCACCCCTCGAGGTCCACAACGGTGGGTCCCAGCCAAACTCGATTTAAGTGAATTAGTCATATAAGCAAACAAAGCAATTTAATCAAATAGAGATTATTCAAACGGGAAAAAGGGGGTCCTAGGTTTATTAGCCATAGGATCACTTCTGTGCAATACTTGGTAATCGTCCCCAAGTTGGGGTGCTACACATAGCATTAGCGCACAGGTCATCATATCCTTTACTACCCGATTACCCTCCCTTTAATTATTGTTACCTAAGCATTCTTCCTTATGTCTGCACTACCCGTCCCTTGCCTGTGGCCCTGGAGGTGTTTAGGACCTCTATTTAAGGAAGTTCTAGCCTCACGTATGTTGTTTAAAAGGAGAAAACTAAGAGACAAACAAAAGTCAAATAGGACTATCACATAAAGGTGCAATTAAGGGCTCATATTTACCTCCACAAATAGACAAATAATTGCACGCCTCAAACAAATAGTTTTGAACGATTTAAAGTCCTATAGCAGGATATCTAGACGAGCACAAAGTATGCAGCAGTTTTATTAAGGCGAGGCAACAAATACCTAATTAATTTACCTACTGATTTTGTTACTTCTTGAACCTGGGCAGTTTATAAGCAGTCAAACAAACACAGTTTCCGGCAACTTCAGGATTTTAATTATCCTACAGGCTTGCCTAAGTGATAGCTTGGCAGAATCCTATAGCATCTGAATATTAATCGGACCATGATTATGAACCAGTGGTTAAAGCAGGTAGGATTTTATCCTTTAGACCCTACAGACATGATATCTAAGTGTAGAAGAACTGCTCTTAAGACCTTATAGGCATGGTATCTAAAATGCTGAAATGATTCTGAAAATTCCTACTGACATGGTATCTAAATGCAGAAGTAGTTCTGAAGTTTCCTATAAACATGGTATCTAAATGCAGAAGTGATTTAAAACTTTATAGGCGTGGTTTTGAAAATGCAGAACTGATTTGGAAACTTTGCAGGCATGTGTTTAAATGCAGAAAATTAATTTGACAGCCTTATAGGCATGGTATCTAAATGCAGTAATGTGAATCTTAAAAGGATATTTAGAACTATTTAGATCCTATAGGCATGACATCTAAAAGTGGATAAGAACACGTTGAACAAATTAAACCTTATAGGCATGTTATCTACCGTGCATAATAACGGAATGTATTGAAACAAATACCTATAGGCATGTTATCTAATGCATGCAGTAACAGAATATAACTGAACAAGTAATAACCTATAGGCATGTTAAGGATGAACACTTAAAATGGGAATGAAATCATGCTAGTTGAGAAACAAGTAGACATAGGTCTAATTACATAGAGGCAGACATGCAAGAAACACATAGGTCTAATTTCATGGAAGTAGGCATGCTGATTAAGAGTAATGAACATGAAGGACATAAGTCTAATTACATAGAGGTAGATATGCTAGTTAAGATCAATAAGCATGAAACACATAGGTCTAATTACAACATATTGAATGATGGCAGAAGTGGAAATATACCAGTTAAGAAATAGCAAACAGGAAGTTGAAAAGTAAGCAGGATCCAATGGTCTAGCCTTGGCTTTCAGCCAGCTAGCCAATGTAGCAAACACAAGTAACAAAAGGTTTGAATGAGAGCAAGAGCTTTTGTGTGTGTGATTCTTTTTGAGTGTTCGTGTAAGTCTGAGTCTGTTTTGAAAATAGAACAAGAAGGTTTTTATAGCATGCAATAGGGTAGGTCACATAAGGTAATGAATCAATCACATATACATAAGTTATGAAAATCACTTAGCAATCAGTCAGGGATCAATTAAGAGGACAGAATCAAATAAGTACCACTTAATTTAAGGAAAAATCTCACACAGAATCAATCTGTAATTAAGAGCAAGGTTAATAAGGTAAGAAACAATTTCTGAAATCAATTAGGAATCAGGACACACAATCAAGCCAATAATGCGGATACATAAATAGGGTAAGAACAAGTAAAACTTAAATAAAGAAATATGGATACTAAATGCAAACCCTAATTTAGGTAAGTAAATCAACTAATCAACTTAATTGACAGAGTTAAAGGTAACGGGCAAAAGACAACAGGATAAATAGTCAGAGAATCAAAACCCTAGGATATGTCAAAGGCATAGAGATGAAACTCAAAAGAATTGGTTGAAGTAGTAAAGAAGAAAACCATAGTTTAAAGCATTTAAATGTCTAAGCATTTCACAGAAAACCCGTTAGAGATCAAAACCCTAGGGTAAAGAACATAGTCATGAGAATCGATCGAACAAACAAAGAAATTAGGGTTAAACACTAAAACAAAATTGGTATATTTTCAGAAACATAAAGGGGTGAAACCCTAGTTTTAGAGAAGACAAAAAATCAGTTAATAATAAGAAACACAGAAAGTTTTGTTTTCAAAAAGAAATAACAAAATAAACTTAAAAAAATCTCAGATCTACAAGGATCTGAACGGATTCGAGCAGCAAGAGACTAGGGTTTTAAGAGAATGACAAAGATGAAAGAAAATCTGGTTTGGAACTTGAGATTCGAGCCATAAACACGAAGATAATAGTACTCACAAACGGAGATGACCGTAGGTAGATTCATAAACGGTTTCGAACAAATAGGGTTTGATCTCTTCGAGATTCTTTCATAAAACAACAAAAATTGAACAACCAGAAGAGGTAAGAGGCCGGCAGGGGCTTGGAATCATGGAGGAACCCCATGGAACTGGTCGGAATCGAAGGGGTTTGGGAAATTTTAGAGTGACGACGCCCTAGGGTTTAAGAGTGTCTCAGAGAGAAGAGAGGAGGAGAGGATTCAGAGGCGGCGCAATTGAGAGAGTGAGTAGGGTTTGGGGG
>NW_017687769.1:5234-6061 GCF_001879085.1 Nicotiana attenuata
CATAAGAAAGTTTGATTATGCTTCAGTGATGCTTAAGGTCGGGGACACAATTGACGATTCTATGGCAGCCTTTGGTGCCATAAATCTCTCTGGCGAACGAAAGAAGACACTATATTCTTTGAGTGTTGGTATGTTTCAAGCCCCAAAGCCTGAACATCCATGGCTAATGGCCTCTCCACTGCCAGTAAATATGCCAAACTGCCCATGCTCTCTGCCTTCCTAAGCAAGGCATCGACCACCACATTTGACTTCCCTGGATAATATAATATGGTAAAATCATAGTCCTTCAGTAACTCTAACCATCTCTAGTGCCACAAATTAAGGTCGTTCTGCTTGAATAGGTGTTGGAGACTTCGATGGTTAGTATAGATCTCACATGGAACGCCGTAGAAATAGTGCCTCTAAATTTTGAGCGCGTGAACAATGGCCGCTAACTCCAAATCATGCACAGGGTAACTCTTCTCATGAACCTTCAACTGACAAGATGCGTAGGAAAATACCCTACCATCCTGCAACAATACCGCACCAAGTCCAATAAGCGATACATCACAATACACAGTATAAGATCCTAAACCTATGGGCAATACCAACACTGGGACTATATTCAAGGTAGTCTTGAGCTTCTAAAAGCTCGCCTCACACTCATCAGACCATCTGAAAAGAGTACTTTTCTGGGTCAACTTGGTCAATGGGGTTGAGATAGTTGAAAACACTTCCACGAACCGGTGATAGTAACATGTTAAACCCAAGAAGCTCCGAATCTTTATAGCTGAAGTAGGTCTAGGCTAGTTCTAAACTTCCTCAATCTTCTTAGGATCCACCTTGAT
>NW_017687770.1:0-6061 GCF_001879085.1 Nicotiana attenuata
CTGCAACTTGTGTCTAACTTTCGGTTCCGTTATTCCTTTTTACCGTAAGAGTGGATAAGTATTTTTTCCTAAAAGCTCCTTATCAAGAACAGTACACCTTTTAGTACACGCATGATCTGCTGAAGACCTCACATTTACTCATCATAAGCAAGATGCAAAATCGAATTCCTCTAACTCAACACTTCCACAGCTATATCTCTTATCGATCATCTTTCTGAATGTAGGCATCATCTTATTACGAATAAAATAGAAGTTCGGAATTTGAATTCTTATAAGTGAGCTCTACCACATGATCTAGAGTAAGAAGAAAGAGTGACAGTCCTAAATGCCCTGTAGCCTTCTGCTTATATGTGTGGTGCACAACACCACCATAAGCAAGACTCTATTGGACACTGCTTGTAGACTCCCTACGACAGAACTTCTCTGATACCACTTTTGTCACGACGCAAACCGATGGGTCACGACGGTAACCTGGTACCTTGCTCAACCGAGTACCAACATAACGTATATTTTTGTATCATACTTTCATAGATAACTGATCCGGAGAGGCTGCCATGAAAAAGGTAGAATACAACATGTAATACCAACTTATACATAAGACATAAGGGCCTCTAAGACCAAAATAACCACTCGTATGCTGAACATAGGCCGACAAGTCCATACAATCTTTTATGTACATGACATTTGTCTACAAGCCTCTACGGATACATAATTGCCATAAAGGTCGGGACAGAGCCCCGCCATACAAAATAATACACATCTAAATCATACTGACCAAACAAGCAACTCTGGAGCAAATGGAGTGCTCCAACATTTTCGGGCATGTCTTCGGGCATGACATTATTCGTACTTGGAGGACTCTCGACCTGCCTATCTAGACCTGCGGGCATGAACGCAGCGTCCCCAGGTAAAAAGGACGTCAGTACGAATAATGTACCGAGTATGTAAGGCACATAAATAGGTACGTAAAATACATGGAAGAAATATAGAGTAAATGACTCAACCTGTAAGTCTGGATAACTCTGTAAATCATGAAATAATTTCAGTGTCATGCATATACGTATGAATGTCATGTCGTGCATAGGTACATGTGTTCATAACATCATCAAGTCTCTGAGGGCATCCCATCATATCATCTCGGCCACTCTGGGCAAAATCGTCAACGTATACCAACTGATCAGGTGGTGGTGCATATATAATGCCATAATAATTCCCATATCCAATATACATATATATACATATATATACATACATATATATATATATATATGTGTGTGTGTGTGTGTGTGTGTATAACGCCATCTGGTCATGGGTCAATGTGCATATGTAAATGCATTAAATGCATGTGAAAATATGTTAATCAATGTGCATATGTAAATGCGTTAAATGCATGTGAAAATATGTTATAGCCTCCTGCTTATAAGTGTGGTGCACAACACCACCATAAACAAGACTCTACTGGACACTGCTTGTAGACTCCCTAGGACAGAACGTCTCTGATACCACTTTTGTCACGACGCAAACCGATGGGCCGCGACGGGCACCCGGTACCTTGCTCAACCGAGTACCAACATAACGTATATTTTTGTATCATACTTTCATAGATAACTGATCCGGAGAGGCTGCCGTGAAAAAGGAATAATATAACATGTAATACTAACTTATACATAAGACATAAGGGCCTCTAAGACCAAAATAACCACTCGTATGCTGAACATAGGCCGACAAGGCCATACAATATTTTATGTACATGACATTTTTCTACAAGCCTCTACAGATACATAATTGCCATAAAGGTCGGGACAGAGCCTCGCCATACCAAACAATACACATCTAAATCATACTGACCAAACAAGCAACTCCGGAGCAAATGGAGTGCTCCAACATCTTTCGCTGAGCTGATCGCCTACTTGGAGGACTCTCGACCTGTCTATCTAGACCTGCGGGCATGAACGCAGCGTCCCCAGGAAAAAGGGACGTCAGTACGAATAATGTACCGAGTATGTAAGGCACATAAATAGGTACGTAAAAGACATGGAAGAAATATAGAGTAAATGACTCAACCTGTAAGTCTGGATAACTCTGTAAATCATGAAATAATTTTAGTGTCATGCATATACGTATGAATGTCATGTCGTGCATAGGTACATGTGTTCATAACATCATCAAGCCTCTGAGGGCATCTCATTATATCATCTCGGCCACTGTGGGAAAAATCATCAACGTATACCAGTTGATCAGGTGGTGGTGCGTATATAATGCCATAACCTTTCCCATATCCCGTATACATATATATACATATATATATATATATGTGTGTGTGTGTGTGTGTGTGTGTGTGTGTATAATGCCATCTGGTCATGGGTCAATGTGCATATGTAAATGCATTAAATGTATGTGAAAATATGTTAATAAAATCTCTCGGTACGTCGTAAGACCATTATGCCTCTGATTAATATCATGAAATAAACTTTACCAACTTACGTATTTTTGAGACGCATGAAAAGATGATAGAATAATATGAAATATAGGGAATCAAGAACATCAGCANCCGTATTTTATCCCAACATGCCAAACTTGGACGAAAATTCATTTTCTTTGACTTGCTTCCCCTCTCACCTTCACGAATTTACTCATCACTTGCTTGAAATAGCATAATCCTTATAATCTCCAAATAATCTTTTCCTTGGACTGATGTCAATTACCTTACGACAAATTCAACGTACAATACTACAGGGTGTAACATCGTCGTAATTTAATACTGCAAAGCGTAACATCATTGTAATGAAATACTGCAAGGCGTAACACTCTACAAGCAAATCAAAGATCTACCGGGGCCTTTCCTCTAAAATCCGCCTCCAAAAGAATTGAATATAACTAAAATTAACTCAATAACAACAATAATGCTAGGGAAATCAATTACAATACATAAAGTTAAGATCCTTACATCTTTCCGAAAAAGTCAACAAAAGTCAACCACGGGCTCGCTTGGTCAAAACCCGAGGTTCGGACCAAAACCCAATTACCTATTCACCCCTATGCCAATTATGTAATTAGTTTCGAAATCCGACCTCAATTCGAGGTCTCAATCTCAATTTTACAAAAACCCCTAATTATTCCCAAATCCCTAGTTCTGTTACCCTGGAAAAATATAGGCTAAGTTAGAAATTAATGGGTGATGATTGAAATGGAAGAAAACAAGTTAAAGTACAGTAACCTATGAAAGGGTGATGAAATTTCTCCTCCAAATCGCGTCTAGGTTGAGCTCTAATGAAAAGATGGTGAGAAATGGGTGAAATCTCGTGTTTGAAATGTTTTAAGGTCTGTGCGTCAGGCCTTCTTCGTGTTTGCGAAGGGCTTGCTGCGTTCGCGATGCACAACGGCCAAATTGGCCTTCGCGTTCGCAAGATGTCATCCGCGTTCGCAATAGCTCTGCCCCTTGCGTTCGCGACCCAAAGGACGTGTTCGCGTAGAAGATAAGCCCAGTAACCCCCTGAAGCCCACAATGCTTCGCATTCGCGAAGGGCAATCCCCCCTCCACTTTGCATTTGCGACCAAAACCTCGCGTTCACGAAGAGTAATCCTCCACAGCCCCAATTTACCCCTTCGCGATTGCAAAGCACACGATACAAGATATAGCAGTAGCCCAAAAGAAACAATTATTCTAAGTTCAAAATGGTCCCTAGCCTATCCGAAACTCACTCGAGCCCTCGAGCTCCAATCCAAACATGCACACAAGTCCAAAAATATCATACGAACTCGCTCGCACGATCAAAATATCAAAATAACACCTAGAACTACTAATGAGACACCAAAACAAATGAAAATTTTAATGAAACTTAAGAACACGAAATTTCTCAACCATACATCCGTATCACGTGAAAGCAACTCCGTTATGTACCAAATTTTACAGAAAAGTCATAAATACTCAAACAAACCTATACAAAATTTCAGAGTTGAAACCCGAACCTGGTAGCAACAAAGTCAACTCACGGTCAAATTTATGAATCCTTTAAACCTTTAAACTTCTAGTTTTCAACAAATTATGATAAATCAAGTTAGGGACTTCCCAATTCGATTATGGAAGACTACCCTTATTCCATTTGTGTCTTTATAGAGTTCTTTTATCCTTAACAATATTTACACAATTTTTCTCTCTTTATGTCTCAGGTGTCGGTGCTTCATCATGAGAGCTTCCACCGGTCTCGAATGGAGGTGAGTCACCTCGAGTTCGAGCTCAAGGAGCAGGTCTCGAAAAAGGACATGTACGAAGCTCTTTGTAAGCAAAAAGATAAAGTCCTCATGGACCACTCCGTCCTCCAAGCCGAGCTGGAAAAAGTCCAAAAGGACGCCTCGAAGGCGAAACATGAACACGCCTTTCTGGTTGAAAATGGAAGAGTTTTTGAGATTAATAACAAGAGGTTAAACCGCAGATGCTAACGCTGCAACCTCGTAGGTCCAAGAGAAGATAACCCTGATCGACTAGCTTAGGTCCGAAATGGATGATGTCAAAGCCTCAGCTAATGAGTTAACGGGCAAAATGGATCTCCTGGACTTGGAGCGGAATTCCACCAAACAGGACCTATCATTGACCAAAGTACAACTCCGGGTGATGAGAGAAAAAGCTAACAAATGGTGTCTGCTAAATGAGGAGCTCTGAGCATAACTCGACTCGGACATTATAGAACGGGATGCTCTCGTCCAAGAATAACTGCGCTGAAGTGCAAATTGGAGGCGGCTTGAAATGAGGCCTCCAAAGCTCAGGACATGTTAGCCTAGTACAAGAATGATGTAGAGGTAGCTGAAGCCCGTGTCATAACGAAGGCCGAATATGTGAAGTGGCTATCTTGGAGAGAGACTCTTGAGGAGATCCAAGCTCGGGGATTGACCTGGCGGCCAATATTGAGGAGGCGAAGAGGCTCGAAGCCGATGCCAAAGCGAGATACCAGCCCGATGGTTCGGGCAGCGAGTCGGGCTCCGACGAAGACTAGGCAGAAAATGCCTTATCTTATCTTTGTTTTTTTTATTGTAGCTACATATTTTGTGTTTTTGGGTCATTTCATAGTGCCTCTATAAATAGCTTTTGGTAAATATATATAAAAAAATTTCACTTCAGCTACACATTGTCTTTGTTACTTTTCTATACTTGCTTATGTTTAAGACTTAGGGTATATAACTTGTGTTTTGGACTCCGTAATATGCCATCAATGCCTTAGCATAGAATTTGACATCGCTTAAACTATTTGTTCCCCCAAAGCTTGGATGATGCCTGGATTAAATAATAACTCCGAGTTGCTTTGAATTCAGAGGACTCGATAAAAACAATGTCTTTACTGAAATATTCGAGTGATTTAACCGGACACAACTATCCTTTGCCAATGGTGGTTGTTTTAATGGCTGTAATTCGAGAGCGAGTAACTTGACCAGGTCTGAAGTAATATTTCTTGGATTAAAAATGTGTAAGGACCTTACTTTTTTATGTACGAAATCAGACATCTCCGAGCCATTTGTATGTTGTAACTGAAGCTCTAAGGGCTTTATCCCTTAAGTTGGTTGCGGCCTTTCGTATTCGAGCCCTGCCTTGCAGGCTCGGTGCCTTTGGGATTTAGTAGCCCCAATCTTCCAATATTACTGTCGGGTAGCGGTCCCCTATTCGTGGTGGCCCATGGGCTTATAGAGTTTTTAACCCAGTATTTATTCTAAGTAACTTAACGACAATATTGCTTGTGCAAATATGAAGCGATGAAACATAGAAGGCAAATTTCTTTTATTACTTCGAATGTAGTGTAAGTTATTGAAGGTACAAAAGCTATCTGCCATGGCGAGAATGTGCTACGTGGGCACGGTTCCTTTGACCGTTTGACCCTTACAATTAATCCTAATATTCATGCCTTGGCTTTCAATCTTGAATAGGAATGCCTTCTAAATTTCCGAACTTAGGACTTTGGTTCTTGAGTCAAGGTGTGATGGCCCCCTAGTATTCGAGACAGAATTTTGAGGGCTCGAATACTATTGATCTGATACGGACGACTACTAGTCGTTCGTTCGTTACGTAGTACTA
>NW_017687771.1:0-771 GCF_001879085.1 Nicotiana attenuata
AGTCGAAAGGTGGTGAAGTCGACCCCATTGGTCTCCACAATACCCATAGTCCGAAGGATCTCATGGCAACTGAATAAGAAATCCTATGGATCCTCTGAAGAAGTGCCGCTGAAGGTGGTGGTGAAAAGCTTGGAGAACCTATCAAGCCTCCACAAAGCATCTGAGGACATAGCCGCTCCATCGCCGGCCTGAGTCACAATAACCACTGGAACCTGAGCCTGGGGAGCTACCTGCTCCGGAGTATGTGTAGCAGGAGTCTGAACTCCTCCTCCAGCCTGAGAAGTGGCTGGTGCTACTGGAAGCGAACCCGCTCTAGTGACGCTCTCCACAAAGCCTACCAATCTGACCAGAGCGCCCTGAAGAACTGGGGTGGCTATGAACCCCTCTGGGACCTGAGCTGGGCCCACCGGAGCTGCTGGGGCTGGAACCTCCTCATCATAATCAACATGAGGCTCCACATCTGGGACTGCCGCTCGGGGCTGAGCTCTGCCCCTGCCTCGCCCTCTGCCCCTCGTAGGAGCTGCTGCGCGGTAAAAGAGGAAGCACGTGTTCTCACCATCTGCAAAAGAACAGAGTAGAAAGACAACCAGTATTTGAGAAACAGAATCGCACGACAAGAAGGAACAAAAGTGAAATTTTCCTAACTCCGTAGCCTCTAGGGATAAATACAGACGTCTCCGTACCGATCCCTCAGACTCTACTAAGTTTGTCCGTGAGTTGTGAGACCTATGTAACCTAGTGCTCTGATACCAACTTGTCACGATCCGGATT
>NW_017687771.1:1724-6061 GCF_001879085.1 Nicotiana attenuata
CCCTTCTTCCCAAATCTCATCACGCCCTTCATAGGCGACACTCGGAGCAATACCCGCTCACCAACCATGAAAGCTACATCTCGAGCTTTACGATCTGCATAACTCTTTTGTCGCGACTGAGCCGAACGAAGCCTATCCTGAATGATCTTGACCTTATCCAAGGCCTCCTAAACTAGATCTGTACCCAATAACCGAGCCTCTCCCAACTCAAACCACCAACCGGAGACCGACACCGCCTACCATACAACGCCTCATAAGGAGCCATCTGAATGCTGGACCGGTAGCTGCTGTTGTAGGCAAACTCCGCTAAAGGCAAGAACTGATCCCACGAACCTCCAAAGTCTATAACACAAGCTCGGAGCATATCCTCCAATATCTGAATAGTCCGCTCGGACTGTCCGTCCGTCTGAGGATGGAAAGCTGTGCTCAAATCAACCTGGGTGCCCAATTCTCTCTGAACTGCTCTCCAGAAGCGCGAGGTAAACTGCGTACCCCGGTCCGAAATGATAGATACCGGCACCCCATGAAGGCGAACAATCTCTCTGATGTAGATCTCAGCTAACCTCTCAGATGAATAAGAGACTGCTACATGAATGAAATGTGCTGACTTGGTCAGTCTATCAACAATAGCCCATATCGCATCGAACTTCTTCCGAGTCAACAGGAGTCCGGTAACGAAATCCATGGTAATCCTCTCCCACTTCCACTCGGGAAGCTCAATCCTCTGAAACAGTCCACCAGGCCTCTGATGCTCGTACTTAACCTGCTGACAGTTCAAACATCGAGCCACATATGCAACAATATCTTTCTTCATTCTGCGCCACCAATAGTGCTGCCTCAGATCCTGATACATCTTCGCGGCGCCCGGGTGAATAGAATACCGGGAGCTATGGGCCTCCGCTAAGATCGGCTCTCGAACCCCATCAACATTGGGCACACAAACTCGCCCCTGCAGTCTCAAGACACCATCATCATCAAAGGTCACCTTCTTGGCACCTCCACGCTGCATCGTGTCTCTCAGGACACACAAATGGGGATCATCAAACTACCGATCACGGATACGCTCCAATAATGAAGAACGAGCAACCGTGCAAGCTAACACTCTGCTAGGCTCAGAAATATCCAACCTCACAAATCGATTGGCCAAGGCCTGAATATCCAAAGCAAGCGGTCTCTGGCTGACCGGAATATAAGCAAGACTACCCATGCTGGCGGACTTCCTACTCAATGCATCGGCCACCACATTGGCTTTCGCCGGGTGGTACAAGATAGTAACATCATAATCTTTCAGCAACTCCAACCATCTCATCTGCCTCAAATTCAACTCCTTTTGCTTGAACAAGTACTGAAGACTCTTGTGATCAGTGTACACCTCACACGTCACACCATAAAGATAATGCCTCCAAATCGTCAAAGCATGAACAATGGCTGCCAACTCTAGATCATGAACCGGATAATTCTTCTCGTGGATCTTCAACTTCCTCGAAGCATAGGCTATGACTCTGCCATCCTGCATCAATACTGCACCAAGCCCAATACGGGAAGCATCACAATAGACTGTATGAGGCCCTGAACCTGTGGGCAAAACCAATACCGGTGCCGTAGTCAGAGCTGTCTTGAGCTTCTGAAAGCTCGCCTCACACTCGTCTGACCATCTAAACTGGGCACCCTTCTGGGTCAATCTGGTCATCGGGGCTGCAATAGATGAAAACCCCTCCACGAACCGACGATAGTAGCCTGCTAACCCCAAGAAACTCCGAATCTCTATAGCTGATGCTGGTCGAGGCCAGTTCTTGACTGCCTCAATCTTCTTCGGGTCCACCTGAATACCCTCTGCTGATACAACGTGACCCAGAAATGCAACCTAACTCAACTAGAACTCACACTTGGAGAACTTGGCATATAACTGACTATCCCTCAGGGTCTGAAGAACCACTCTGAGGTGCTGCTCGTGCTCCTCCTGGCTGCGGGAGTACACCAAAATATCATCAATAAAGACTATCATGAACATGTCCAAGATATGGCCTGAACACTCGGTTCATCAACTCCATGAATGTTGCTAGGGCATTGGTCAACCCAAACGACATGACCAGGAACTCATAATGCCCGTACCGAGTGCGAAATGCTGTCTTAGGGACATCGGATGCCCTAATCCTCAACTGATGGTAGCCAGATCTCAAGTCTATCTTTGAAAACACCTTCGCACCCTGAAGCTGGTCGAACAAATCATCAATCCTCGGCAGTGGATACTTGTTCTTTATCGTCACTTTGTTCAATTGCCGGTAATCAATGCACATCCTCATCGAACCATCCTTTTTCTTCACAAATAACACTGGCGCACCCCAAGGCGAAATGCTGGGTCTAATGAAACCCTTCTCAAGCAAATCCTGCAACTGATCCTTTAACTCTTTCAACTCTGGCGGGGCCATGCGATACGGCGGAATGGAAATGGGCTGAGTGCCCGGAGCCAGATCAATACAAAAATCGATATCCCTGTCGGGCGGCATACCCGGCAGGTCTGAAGGGAAAACCTCAGGGAACTCCCGAACAATAGGAACAGAATCAATAGAAGGGACCTCTGCGCTGGAATCGCGAACATACGCCAGATAAGCTAAACACCCCTTCTCGACCATGCGTCGAGCCTTCACATATGAGATAACACTGCGAGTGGCATGACCTGGGGTCCCTCTCCACTCCAAACGGGGCAAATCTGGTAAAGCCAAGGTCACGGTCTTGGCGTGACAATCCAAGATAGCATGATACGGGGACAACCAATCCATCCCTAATATGACGTCGAAATCCACCATGTCTAAGAGCAATAAATCAACACGGGTCTCAAGACCCTCAAACACTACCACACAGGAACGATGAACTCGGTCGACCACTATAGAATCACCCACCGGTGTAGATACATAGACAGGAACACCCAAGGCATCACTAGGCATAACCAAGTAGGGTGCAAAATAGGACGACACATACGAATACGTAGACCCAGGGTCAAATAGCACTGAAGCATCCCTATCACAGACCAGAATAGTACCTGTAATAACTGCATCTGAAGACTCAGCCTCTGGCCTGGCTGGAAGAGCATAACACCGGGGCTGGGCCCCACCTCCCTGAACCATATCTCTGGGACGATCGGCTGCTGGCTGGCCTCTACCTCTGGCGGTCCGAGCTCCACCTCTATGATCTCTACCTCCACCTCTATGGCCTCTACCCCCGCCTCTAGCTGGCTGGGCGGCCTGTGGATCACCTGATGCCTGAATCATAGGACGAGGACCCTGCTGCTGAGAGCTGTCAGAAGCTCGAGGGCAATACCTGGCAATATGTCTCGTGTCGCCACACGTGTAACAAGCCCTCGGCTTCTGAGACTGCTGACGGACTGAAGTCGGTACTCTGAGTGGCGGTGCACTGATGGGGCTGGTGGTGAACTGAAAAGCTGTGGTCAGAAGACTGCGGCTGAGAGCCACGGCCACCTGAAGTACCATGTGAGACCTGTAGGGCTGACTGAAAGGGCCTCGGGGGATGGCCTCTACCATAAGAATCTCTACCTCCAGACGAGGTACCACTGAATCTACCTGCATGACGGGGTCTCTTGTCTGTCCCATGACCACCTCCCCGTGCAAGAGCCATCTCAACTCTACGGGCCGCATTGGCCGCCTCCTGAAAAGAAATCTCACTCCCGGCTCCCATAGCCATCTGGAGACGGATCGGCTGAATCAATCCCTCAATAAACCTCTGCACCCTCTCTCTCTCGGTGGGGAGTATAACAATAGCATGGCATGCTAGATCAATGAACCGAGTCTCATACTGTGTGACTGTCATAGAGCCCTGCTGGAGGCGCTCGAACTGCCTGCGAAGAGCCTCTTGCTGAGTAACTGGGAGAAACTTCTCCAAAAACAACTCTGCAAACTGGTCCCAAGTCAATGATGGCGACCCTGCTGGTCTGGATAAACAATAGTCCCTCCACCAAGTCTTGGCGGATCCTGCCAGTCGAAAGGTGGTGAAGTCGACCCCATTGGTCTCCACAATACCCATAGTCCGAAGGATCTCATGGCAACTGAATAAGAAATCCTATGGATCCTCTGAAGAAGTGCCGCTGAAGGTGGTGGTGAAAAGCTTGGAGAACCTATCAAGCCTCCACAAAGCATCTGAGGACATAGCCGCTCCATCGCCGGCCTGAGTCACAATAACCACTGGAACCTGAGCCTGGGGAGCTACCTGCTCCGGAGTATGTGTAGCAGGAGTCTGAACTCCTCCTCCAGCCTGAGAAGTGGCTGGTGCTACTGGAAGCGAACCCGCTCTAGTGACGCTCTCCACAAAGCCTACCAATCTGA
>NW_017687772.1:0-6061 GCF_001879085.1 Nicotiana attenuata
TCTACTACCTATCGTTTGAGAGGGTTACGGGGCATCGTAGGAATTAACTTTCGTATCGTGCAACATTGATTCATCTTGAAGCTTATCTTCGATTTCCTTCCATCCACTCGTATGTTATGTTGAGCATTCGGTATAAATTGTGTGTCGACGGCTTGTGATGTTATGGATGAGGTGCGAGATGTGGTCTCTGTATTGTGAAGATAGTCCAGACTGGAGTACTTGAGGTCAGGTTTAGATCACAGCTTGGGCTCGGTGGTTTCGGTTGTGTGAATATGTGCTTTTGGACTTATATGTCTGGTAGTATCCTTGGGAGTGGGATTGATGGCTTAGTGCGTGGTTAGATAGCTATATGATGAGTATTATGTAACTGAGGACCATGCTTAGATGCTTTGGATGTGACGAGAAGAATTTGCTTGGGACGTAAAGGACTATGGATGCTTGATTTCTTTCTTGATGTGTTGTACCGTCTTGAGTTATGAATATGTTAGGGATCTTATAGTTGTTCAATTGTGGAATGAAGTAGATTCTTATGTCTTGTTTACGAATTTAGACTCGAGAGGATTAAGTGATTGCATAGTGGTAGTATCCATAAAAGGGCATAGAGAATTGCCAGGTTGAGGCTAAGCAGGTAGGTTATCTCGTATGGATGTTCTGAGGTTGTGTGATCCCTATGATATTTTTGTGAAGGTTTCCTTTCTACCAGCAAGGTGTTTATGTGCTGCAATTTGAGTTTGGATCGCTTGAAGGAGTTTGCACGACTGTCACGATGATGGTTATATGCTTAGCAGAAGACTTGAGGTATTCTATGGCTAGTGCTACATGAGCATATGAAGGACTTAGTTGAATTACGGTGGGGGATTATGGCGGTTATGGAGTAAAAGTATTGTGGGTTATCGAATGTTATGTTATACAGCTTTGAGCCAAGTGGGGGAGTCTGCTATCGATGATCGGCTTGCATGATTATGTGTTATATTAGTCTCGGTCTAAGGCATATTGGTGGATCAGTTGTGACTTGAAGAAGTAAGTTGTGAGGATGAATTGAATAAGGGAATCACTGGATGCATGAGGTGTTATACTTTATGGGTATATCGGAAATCTTGGAATGATTCGGGTTTGTTATTTGTGGTGGATGTAGGGTGCAAAGAGAACGGATTTACTCGGTTTCTTAATATGGGGGTTACTTCTTTTCGGTGTTTGTGTGCTAATGGGGCCTAAGTCGCTCGGCTCGTTTGGGTGGTGTGATGTTGCCCAAACTCACACCACAAGTATAGGTAGTGAGGCGGCCGAAGCAATAATAAGAACCCAATGCAAGTCGGGGTCGAATCCTCAGGGAGTTAGAATTGGGATTCGGTATACACCTTGTGTAATTGTATAATGTGCCTCAAATTGCACTTCCACATTCTTGTTTGTTGTTTCTGTTTCTACTTTAAGCTATTGATTGCAATTATAAAACTAGGAAATATAGAAATCACACGCAATTACCCACTCTATACCTCTCGGTAGTTTGAGTGATTTTGCCCAATTTGGCTTTCTCAAGTCCAAATGGGTATTGCACAAAACAAGTAAATTATGCTCAAGTCGGGTCTTACTATCTGTAGATTTGACCATTTAATTGGCGCTACCAATTTCTTGAATTCACCCCAATTTCTTGTTAGCCAAGTTTTCCTAGACTTAGACTCTCTTTCTCAAGTAGAGAGTAAGTCAAATAGGCATGAATCAATGTTTGCAACCATTAATTCTTGAATTCAAGCATGAAAAAGTCTAAATATCACTAACCCAATCACAAACAAGCCTTAAATTAAACACCCATTAAGTACCCACACTAGGTGTCACATGCGCATTTTCAGGCCGTCGAAAACCATCCTGCGCAGCAGCCAAGTCCCGCACTTGACTTCAGCCTTCACAACACTTAGCCAAAATTACAGCAACTTTGGACATAGAATCTTTTTAGGCAGCTTCAACGTAGTAAGTACAGGACTGATTTTAGGCAACAAAAAATAAGTAAAGGCAACAGAAATTTAGATGAACACAAGGCACAATATACATGAAACTCTTTTCCCAACTTTGTATTTAACTCGAGTGTACAAAGAAATTCAACTCAAAGTACAGCCGTGTACAAAAGAAGATCACTCTTGACCCTCAGATTTTTCTCACAAAGACTACTCTTAGCCTTAACGTTTTCACTCTTGAAAATAGATTTAGGAACTCTTTCCTAACTCAAAACATGCACTCTCACGTTTTTTTTCTTATCCCACAAGCATAAGGGTGCTGCCCATTTATAACACATGAACCAGCCCCTTAGCCTTACATTAGTTGCACTTAGGCTTAGACACTTGTCCCACATAGCCCACTATTTTACCCTAATGTAGTTGACATCCCCCAACTACTAGGAACATGTAAGATCATGCCAATAATAATGGAAACATGGCCAACAACGTGCTAACTCCCATCTGCCAGCATTTTGAAGAAAGCCAATTGCTGCCCATGTGCACAACATGTGCCGTAACCGCTCTTGACTTGGTCAATCTGAAGCTTGTTTCCCATTTTCGTGCCTTGGCTTGAATCAGGCACCAATGCCATTGTATCCAGCTTCATTGTAGCCACATTTTGCCTAAGCCATTGCCCACGAACATGGCCCTTTGCTGCGCCCCAATTCCATGACAAGTCTGTCCCGCGCACTGCCTTTCGTTGCATTTTAGCCTGCCTTTGCCACTTCGCTTTTGCGTTGCCTTGGCATCACTGCCTCATGCCTTAATGCCTTTGCCATGTTCAAGTATCACCCTCAGCCTGCAACTCATTGTCAAGCCCTTGCCAAGCTGCCTCGCCTCCGTGAAAGCCTTGGACATCACTTGCCCGTTTCCCTTTTTGCCTTGGTGCTACTCGTGCACCTTAGCTTGCAACACTCTTGTTGACTCATGACAACGCTCTCGTTGTCAAGTCAAGCTCAAAGTGGCGGAGGTCTAACAAACCACCCACACCCTTTGAAACTCGACGTCCTCGTTAAGGTTTAGCTCAATTTATGAGTCCTAAGGGGTTGACAAGCAACGGCCCTTGGCCTCCCTTCTCTTCAGCTACAATTGCATTCACTCCAGCCACTTTTTTGTCACTGGTCATTACGTCTAATGCAGCCCTCTTGTCCGCAGCAATCATAGCATTTAGCACTGGCTTCTTCGGGAAGTCCCTTGCTCGATGTAGCCCATCACAAAGGAAACAACCACTGAATTTGCTGCCCTTCTCCTTGCTCTTTGAAGTTCCAGCCTCATGCTTTCCCTTCCACTTGTCTTCATTAGCATTGTTGTTTTCACATTTCTTCTACTCCTTTGCCTTATCCTTCTTTCCGTCATTGGGACTTTAAAGCAGAAATCTCATCACTCAAGTGAAAATCAACCAATGCATCGGCCGCAGCCATAGCACTTGCGAGGTTTTGAATATTCTGCCTACGCAACTCAAGTTGTGCCCACTGTTGCAACCCGCTCATGAAGTTGTGCAATTTGTCTTCTTCCGACATATTGTTGATGCTCAACATCAAAAAAGTGAACTCTTTGGCATATGTTCTANCGCCATTATTCTCGTTATTTCATGGGGGTCAGTATCTAACCTCAATTTTTGTATTTAACAAGATTTCACTAGCTTATCCATATTTTGATTGGATAATTGGGGGTTTTTATCAATAACTTTTCTAAAGTGAATAACTGAGTTTTGAACATCGATTCAGAATCGGAATTGGATGAAATTAGTATGGTTAGACTCGTATTCAAATGGGTTATCATAATTTATGAGTTTTTTTGGGTTCCATTGTACGAGCCAGGGTTGACTTTTTAGTTGACTTTGAGTATTTGATTAAATATTCGACTGTTATCGTTTAGGTTTGATTCCTATGGCATTATTCGATGATTTTGAGTTGCTTTTGGCTAGTTCGAGCCATTAGGAGATTGATTCGTGTGGGATGGAGCTTCTAGAGTATCGATTTGGCTTCCTTAAGGTAAGTATCTTACCTAAATTTGGCTGAGACACTAGTTGCCTGGGTTCACATGCTATGGTTGGCGCACATGTGCGGGGTTGAGCCTATGTGCATGCACCGGGATATTTAAAATTCATGCTCGAGGTAGTGTTTAGGCTATGATATACCTTGAATTGATTGCTAAGCTTTGTGATGTGATGTTTCTTATATTTTCACCCCTGTTGTGAGCTATTTGAGTAATGTTTGAGGTTATATAGAGGTTACTCTCCTGATTGAACCTGATAATAGCTATATTTGCGATGTAATTTCCAGATTGAGCTATGATAGCACATTTTGCACATGCCTATACTTTAGCATGTTACTTATACCAGTCCATGAGTATGAAATTTGATGTTCATTAATCATGTACATGTATTCTTGTATATCTGATTTCTATGTGATATGGTTTAGACTGGTAGCATGTGACCACGCCGGGCAGATTGTGATATTGAGCCTGTGAACACACCGAGAGTATAGTGATATTGAGCATGTGACCACACTGGGTGTATTCTGATATTGAGCATGTGACCATGACGGCAAATTATGATATTGAGTCTGTGAACACGCAGGGAAGATTGTGATATTGAGCTTGTGGCCATGCTGGACGAATCCTAATATTGAGCATGTGACCACGTCGGACGGATTGTGATATTGAGCATGTGACCACGTTGAGTAGTTTATGATAGCACATGAGTTATCTGTACTGCGTGTGGATATGGATCCATCCCCCTAGGGTCACTCTATCAAGTGTTTTTATGATGGTGTACACACCAGATTATGAAAACCTGACGGATTTTTAGTTGATGTAGGCCTTGGGAAGGCTGGTCAGTAGTTTGAACCGGTTATTGAGATTTTGATATGGGCATTGGATCTGTATTACGATTTCTATTTGGATCGGATTGCGTGCCATAATTGATTGATATTTGGCTATTGCATTCATTTTTACTTGCAATTTCTTTGGTTATTTTACCAAATTTATTTACATATTTTCCTTATATGTTGGATTATTGACTAAGCAGAGTACGTTAAGAAAATTGTGTGCACCAAGGTGGTTTTATCTGTGATTTCGTGATTTGATCATATTATTGTTCAATACTTGTTGGAATTATGAACTGTACAGGTGATTAGCGAGTATCATTTATAATTCTTGCTTCTAATACCTCGTCAAGGGTAGTTATGATACATGCTGAGTACATGGGGTCGATAGTACTCTTACTACACTTCGGCACCTTGCGTGCAGATTTTGGAGCTGAGATGTTGTGGATGACGGGAGTTGGAATTGAAGATGTACTTGCTTTCCAAATATAGCTACTGCTTGTCCTTGGCAGGTTTAGATTTATAATCTGTTTACGTATATTCCAAACAAATGTTGTATTTATATCATACCAGCTTTGTAAATCTAAGTCTTAGTGGCTCGTGATTTATACTACCAATACTTGGGTTATTGTATAGAGATTCAGTTATTTCACATATAGATTCATATTATTCTCAATTGAATTGTGTTGACTGTTAGTTGGCTTACCTAGCGGGTTGGATTAGACGTCATCACGACTAGGCGGATCATGGGTGGTGACAAGTTGTTATCAGAGCCCTCAGTTCACAGGCTCTACGAGTCATGAGCAAGTGTCTAGTAGATTCTTGTGGATTGGTATGATGACGTCTATACCTATCTTTGAGAGGTTACGGGGCATCTAGGAATAACTTTCGTATCGTGCAACATTGATTCATCTTGAAGCTTATCTTCGATTTCCTTCCATCCACTCGTATGTTATGTTGAGCATTCGGTATAAATTGTGTGTCGACGGCTTGTGATGTTATGGATGAGGTGCGAGATGTGGTCTCTGTATTGTGAAGATAGTCCAGACTGGAGTACTTGAGGTCAGGTTTAGATCACAGCTTGGGCTCGGTGGTTTCGGTTGTGTGAATATGTGCTTTTGGACTTATATGTCTGGTAGTATCCTTGGGAGTGGGATTGATGGCTTAGTGCGTGGTTAGATAGTCATATGATGTGTAGTTATGTAACGTGTAGGACCGACTGTCGTTAGTAGTGTCGTTTGGTAG
>NW_017687773.1:0-764 GCF_001879085.1 Nicotiana attenuata
GATTTGGATGAAGTTGTGTCATGGCCGGAAAACTTAGATCGGATATTCGAGGAGGTGGGTTAGGATTCGAGGGCCATGGATATGGGGGTTGGAAAGACGATGTGAAAAGGAGTGTGGTGTGAAATTTTGGAGGCCATCGGAGCATCGCCGCCGGCGGCGACGATTTCCGGCCGGCGGCGAGCGGCGGGGATATGGTGGAACAGTGGTGGGGACATGGCGGCCGGCGGAGACGGGGTAGGGTTGCAGGGGTACGAGGAAGGGGGGGTACTTTGGTCTTTATTTTTTATGAATGATTATTACAGTTATATCTAAAATGCTATAACCAATTTTGACCATTGGATTGGGAAAATGAACGGTTGGGATTAATGGGTGCCTAAACGGCGTCGTTTGGTGGGGTAGGGGAAACGGACCGGTTTAGACGCGGGTTTGGGCTGGCATGGGGCTTGTTTTAACACCTGGGCTCCGAATTTGTTAACTATGGCCCAATTCAAAGCAGCCTGTTTGTTTATTTGTATTTATTCATTTTTGCTTCTTTTTTTTTTTTAGATTTTTATTTTGTATTTTTTGTATTTATTTATTTTTCTGATTTTTATAAAATGCTTAAAAAAAAAACAAAAAAAAAACAAAATTGAACTCTAACAATTATAATTTCCTAATTAATTCCTAAAAGAGAAAATGCAAACTAAATCCAAAAAATGCAAAATGGACCCTTTTGTTATTTCTCAACATTTGTTCTAAAATCAATTAATACTAAAAATATGAAA
>NW_017687773.1:5279-6061 GCF_001879085.1 Nicotiana attenuata
TTTGGCCGGAGATTCGAGGAGTTCGGAGGGTATTCGAGGAACGGGGTTTGGGGGGTTTGAAAGAGGAGAACAGGGCGGTCCTAGGGTGTTCATTTGGTTGGATTTGGATGAAGTTGTGTCATGGCCGGAAAACTTAGATCGGATATTCGAGGAGGTGGGTTAGGATTCGAGGGCCATGGATATGGGGGTTGGAAAGACGATGTGAAAAGGAGTGTGGTGTGAAATTTTGGAGGCCATCGGAGCATCGCCGCCGGCGGCGACGATTTTCGGCCGGCGGCGAGCGGCGGGGATGTGGTGGAATAGTGGTGGGGACATGGCAGCCGGCGGAGACGGGGTAGGGTTGCAGGGGTACGAGGAAGGGGGGGACTTTGGTCTTTATTTTTTATGAATGATTATTACAGTTATATCTAAAATGCTATAACCAATTTTGACCGTTGGATTGGGAAAATGAACGGCTGGGATTAATGGGTGCCTAAACGGCGTCGTTTGGTGGGGTAGGGGAAACGGACCGGTTTAGACGCGGGTTTTGGGCTGGCATGGGGATTGTTTTAACACCTGGGCTCCGAATTTGTTAACTATGGCCCAATTCAAAACAGCCTGTTTGTTTATTTGTATTTATTCATTTTGCTTCCCTTTTTTTTTGTATTTTATTTTGTGTTTTTTGTATTTATTTATTTTTCTGATTTTATAAAATGCTAAAATAAACCAAAAAAACAAATTGACTCTAACAATTATATTTCCTAATTAATTCCTAAAGAGAAATGCAAACTAATACCAAAAAT
>NW_017687774.1:0-733 GCF_001879085.1 Nicotiana attenuata
TTACTCCTCAACTGGGAAATAGGTGCTTAACGGTTGATATTCCTCGTCGACCGGGTTTTCAGCCAAATGATCCGCCAAAGCCTGGGCTTTCACTGCCGTGCGAGTAACATAGACTATGTCAAATTCAGTGAGCAAGATTTGCCATTTTGCCAACTCCCAGTGGGCATCGGTTCTGGAATATGTATTTCTAAGGATCCAACCTGGTTATTAGATAGGTGGTATGGGCTTGAAGATAATGTCTCAGCTTTTGGGCAACCCACGTCAGGGCGCAGCATGTTCTTTCCAACAAGGTGTATTTGGCCTCGTAGCCAGTAAACTTCTTGCTTAGATAATAAATTGCCTGCTCTTTCCTTCCGATTATGTCATGCTGACCGAGGACACAGCCAAAAGAATTTTCCAACACTGTCAGATACAAGAAGAGAGGTCGTCCCCGCTCTGGTGGGACCAATACTGGAGGATTTAACAAATATTCCTTGATTTTATCGAAGGCCTCTTGACATTCGGACGTCCACTTGATAGCCGCATCTTTCTTCAATAACTTGAATATAGGCTCACAGGTGGTAGTCAATTGAGCGATGAACCGACTGATATAGTTTAACCTGCCCAATAAGCTCATCACCTCCTTCTTAGTTCTTGGAGGAGGTAAATCTCGAATGGCCTTTATCTTTGTTGGATCCAACTCAATACCTCTCCTGCTGACTATGAAACCCAAGAGCTTGCCCGATGGGACTCC
>NW_017687774.1:5338-6061 GCF_001879085.1 Nicotiana attenuata
CACTCTTTTGCCCGCTTATCCTTGCATGTTTTTCAAGCTCTGCTCGAGGCTTCTCATTCTCTTTGCCATTTCATCCTGCTCTGTGTCGTTTGGGAGTTTTGTCCTGCTATGGTGTAAGCTCGCATGGGGGGTGGCGTGAGAGTAATTATATATGGGATATTGAGGGGGATCTGATGGGAAGACAGGGTTTTGGAATGTGAATGCTGAGGGATCAAAGGCAGTCCTTGGCAGCGAAGGTTGTGTTGTAGCAGGACATGGTGGAGCAGTGAAGATGTTAGGAACTGCTCCCGCTGGGAACACCTGGGGGCAAACCTCAGAAGGCATTCCAACGAAATGAGCGGTCATGGTAGGTTGCCCAAAAGGGGTAGGAGGATGACTGATAGGGACCGTAGTAGCACCTCCAGCTCTAGGGAATAACTCTGGGAATCCGGGAATATTGCTTGGGGGTTCCTTTCCATTGTACCAAGTATCCCACATTTCCATCAGTCACAGGCGCAAGATCCGATTTTCTTCAGCTGTAAAAGATTCAGAGGCCGGGACCCCCGAGATGGGGCTATCTTCAGAGATGGGGACTGCGGGCAAAGTCATTTCTGTAGACATTTCCACACTTCCTTTCGATCTGGTAAAGTATTGATGCGATGCCAGCTTACCACAACCAACCACCGTTTCTAAAAGCTAGGCTGGGAATTAGCAACACACGGTTAGTTTGAGACAAGTAACAGA
>NW_017687775.1:0-1466 GCF_001879085.1 Nicotiana attenuata
TCTCTCTCTGTGGGAAGTATAAGTAGAGCATGACGGGCCAAATCAATAAACCTGGTCTCATACTGGGTAACAGTCATGGAACCCTACTGGAGATGCTCAAACTACCTCCGATAGATCTCCCTCTGAGTAACGGGAAGAAACTTCTCCAAGAATAGCTGAGTAAACTGCTCCCAAGTCAAAGCTGGCGATTCGGCTGGTCTAGCCAAACAATAATCTCTCCACCAAGTCTTGGTGGATCCAGATAAGTAGAAAGTAGCAAAGTCGACCCCATTGGTCTCCACTATCTCCATGTTCCTGAGAACTTCATGACAGCTGTCTAGATAATCTTGAGGATCCTCAGAAGATGCACCGCTGAAAGTGGCAGTGAAGGGCTTGGTGAACCTGTCCAATCTCCACAAAGCATCGGCAGACATAGCTGCTCCATCACTGGTCTGAGCTACCACACCCGGCGGAATTGTTCCAACTAGCTGAGCTACTGGAGTCTGAAACTGGGGAGCTATCTGCTCCGGAGTGTGAGTAGCAGGAGTCTGGGCTCCTCCTCCAGCCTGAGAGACGGCTGGTGCTACAGGGAGTAAGCCTGCCCGGGTGACACTCTCCATAAGGCCCACTAGACGGACCAGAGCATCCCGGAGTACTGGGGTAGCAATAAACCCCTTTGGGACCTGAGCTGGGCCCACCGAAACTATCTGGGCCGGAACCTCATCATCAAAGTCAACCTGCCGCTGGTGCTGCTGCTCTGGATTGAGCTTTACCCCTACCTCGGCCTCTAGCACAGCCCCGGCCTCGCCCTCTGCCCCTCGTGGGAGCTGCTGTTGGGGGCTCGGGCTATTGATCAACGGATGAGGAAGCACGTGTTCTCGGCATCTGCGAAAGAACAGAGTAGAAACTCAATTAGCATTGAGAAACCAAACCGCACAACAGGAAAGAATAAATGTAAAATCTGGTCTCATACCAAACCCTCAGACTCTACTAAGCTTGTCCGTGAATTGTGAGACCTATGTAACCTAGAGCTCTGATACCAACTTGTCACGACCCGGATTTCCTACCCTCGGGAGTCGTGATGGCGCCTACTCGAGAAAGCTAGGCAAGCCGCGTATTATAGATTCACTAACTCGTTTACTTGGTCCTTTTTAACAATTTAAATTGACATGCGATCAACCGTGAAATATTAACGATAATAAAATACATGCGGAAGACGTAATCTGATAACTTAACAAAAACCCAGTACGACAATACCAACATACATCTCTACCCGGAATTCGGTGTCACAATATCACGGACCATCTACGAATACTACATACAAAATGTCTGGAAAGAAAGGTAAAATTTGTCTCTAGAGTAATAAAAACAGAATACATATGAAGATAGAAGAGAACACCGGGCCTGCGGACGTCTGCAGGACTACCTCGGGATCTCTGACTGGACTGAAGGCTGCCACCCAAAGCTATGGTCCAAAAGCTGTCGCT
>NW_017687775.1:1508-6060 GCF_001879085.1 Nicotiana attenuata
AGAAGATGGGGATAACGGCTCCGCTATGTCGGACTCGGACTCCCAGGTCGATGCCTCAGCAGGCTGACCTCTCCACTGAACACGAACAGAAGGAAAACTCTTCGATCTCAACTGACGAACTTGCTGGTCTAGAATAGCTACCGGCTCTCCTCATAAGACAAGTCCTTGTCCAACTGGACAGTGCTGAAATCTAACACGTGGGATGGATCGCCGTGATACTTCTGAAGCATGGACACATGAAACACTGGATGCATGGCTGGTAAGCTCGGAGGAAACGCAAGTCTGTAAGCCACCTCTCCCACTCGATCAAGAATCTCAAACGGGCCAATGAACCTAGGGCTAAGCTTGCCCTTCTTCCCAAACCTCATCACGCCTTTTATCGGCGACACTCGAAGCAATACCCGCTCACCGACCATGAAAGCCAAATTACGAACCTTACGGTCGGCATAACTCTTCTGCCTGGACTGAGCTGTGCGAAGCCTATCCTGAATAATTCTGACCTTGTCAAAGGCGTCCTGTACTAGATCTATACCCAGCAACTGAGCCTCTCCCGGCTCAAACCATCCAACTGGCGACCGACACTGCCTACCATACAAAGCCTCAGAAGGAGCCATATGGATACTCGAATGGTAGCTGTTGTTGTAGGCAAACTCTGCTAAAGGCAAGAACTGATCCCACGAACCTCCAAAGTCAATGACACAAGCTCGGAGCATATCCTTCAAAATCTGAATGGTCCGCTCGGACTGCCCATCCGTCTGAGGATGAAATGCTGTGCTTAACTCAACCTGTGTGCCCAACTCTCGCTGAACTGCTTTCCAGAAATGTGAGGTAAACTGCGTACCTCGATCCGAAATGATAGACACGGGCACACCATGAAGACGAACAATCTCCCGGATGTAGATCTCAGCTAATCTCTCGAAAGAATTGGAGACTGCCACAGGAATGAAATATGCTGACTTGGTCAGCCTATCAACAATAACCCACACTGCATCGAACTTCTTCTGAGTCCGTGGGAGTCCAACAACGAAGTCCATAGTGATACGCTCCCACTTCCACTCAGGAATCTCAATCTTCTAGAATAAACCACCAGGCCTCTGATGCTCGTACTTAACCTGCTGACAATTCAAACATCGAGCCACATATGCAAAGATATCCTTCTTCATTCTCCTCCACCAATAATGCTGCCGCAAATCCTGATACATCTTCGCGACGCTCGGATGAATAGAGTACCGGGAGCTATGGGCCTCCTCTAAAATCAACTCTCGGAGTCTATCCACATTAGGCACAAAAACTCGACCCTGTAATCTCAAAACTCCATCATCACCTAAGGTAACCTGCTTGGCACCTCCGTGCTGCACCGTGTCTCTAAGGACACACAAATGGGGATCATCATACTGCCGATCTCGGATACGCTCCAATAAAGAAGAACGAGCGACTGTGCAAGCTAACAGACATTTGGGCTCAGAAACATCCAACCTCACGAACTGATTGTCCAAAGCCTGAACATCCAGAGCAAGCGGCCTCTCAACGAACGGAATATAAGCAAGACTGCCCATACTGGCTGACTTCCTACTCAAAGCATCGGCCACCATATTGGCCTTCCCCGGATGATATAAGATGGTGATATCATAGTCTTTCAATAGCTCCAACCACCTCCTCAGCCTCAAGTTTAGCTCCTTCTGCTTGAACAAGTACTGCAGACTCTTGTGATTCGTGAACACCTCACATGCCACGCCATACAGATAATGCCTCCAAATCTTCAATGCGTGAACAATGGCTGTTAATTCCAAATCATGAACCGGATAGTTCTTCTTATGAATCTTTAATTTCCGCGAAGCATAGGCAATGACCTTGCCATCCTGCATCAACACCGCACCAAGTCCAACACGAGATGCGTCACAATAAACTGTATAAGGCCCTGAACCTATGGGCAAAACCAACACCGGTGCCGTAGTCAGAGCTGTCTTGAGCTTCTGAAAGCTCGCCTCACACTCGTCTGACCATCTGAACTGGGCACCCTTCTGGGTCAACCTGGTCATCGGGGCTGCAATAGACGAAAACCCCTCCACGAACCGACGATAGTAGCCTGCCAATCCTAAGAAACTTTGGATCTCTGTAGTTGATGCTGGTCTAGGCCAGTTCTTGACCGCCTCAATCTTCTTCGGATCAACCTGAATACCCTCTACTGATACAACATGACCCAGGAATGCAACTGAACTGAACCAGAACTCACACTTCGAAAATTTGGTACAACTGACTATCCCTCAGAGGCTGAAAAACCACTCTAAGATGTTGCTCGTGCTCCTCCCGGCTGCGGGAATAGATCAAAATATCATCAATGAAGACTATCACGAACGAATCCAAGTAAGGCCTGAACACTCGGTTCATCAAATCCATAAAAGCTGCTGGGGCATTTGTCAACCCGAATGACATCACCAAGAACTCATAATGCCCATACCGAGTGCGAAAAGCTGTCTTAGGGACATCGGATGCCCTAATCCTCAACTGATGGTAGCCAGATCTCAAGTCAATCTTTGAAAATACCTTGGCGCCTTGAAGCTGATCAAACAAATCATCAACCCTCGGCAACGGATACTTATTCTTGATCGTAACCTTGTTCAATTGCCGGTAGTCTATACACATTCGCATCGATCCATCCTTCTTCTTAACAAACAACACCGGTGCACCCCAAGGCAAAACACTGGGCCTAATGAAACCCTTTTCAAGCAAGTCTTGCAACTGCTCCTTCAACTATTTCAACTCAGGTGGGCCATACGATATGGCGGAATAGAAATGGGCTGAGTGCCCGGAGCTAAATCAATGCAGAAGTCAATATCCTTGTCGGGTGGCATACCCGGCAGGTCTGAAGGAAATACCCCAGGGAACTCACGAACAACGGGCACATAATCAATAGAAGGAACCTCGGCGCTAGAATCACGAACATATGCCAAATAGGCCAAACACCCCTTTTTGACCGTACGCCGAGCCTTCACATAAGAGATAACACTACGGGTAGAATGAGCAGGAGTCCCTCTCCACTCTAAACGAGGTAAACCCGGCAAGGCTAAGGTCACAGTCTTGGCATGACAGCCCAAGATAGCGTGGTAAGGTGATAACCAGTCCATCCCCAGTATGACATCAAAATCAACCATGTCCAACAGTAATAAGTCTACTCGGGTCTCAAGACCCCCAATCACGACCACGCAAGAACGATGAACACAATCTACCACAACAGAATCACCCACCGGGGTAGACACATAAACAGGAGCACTTTGAGAATCGCTGGGCATGACCAGATACGATGCAAAATAAGATGACACATAAGAGTATGTAGACCCTAGATCAAATAGGACTGAAGCATCTCTACTACAATCCAGAACAGTACCTGTGATGACTGCATCAGAAGCCTCAGCCTCCAGCCTGGCTGGAAGAGCATAAAATCGGGCCTGGGCCCCACCACCCTAGACTACATCTCTGGGACGGCCTGCCGCTGGCTGGCCTCTACCTCTAGCGGCCTGAGCTCCATCTCTACCTCCACCTCTAGCACCTCTACCCCCACCTCTAGCTGGCGGGGCGGGCGGTGGAACACCTAGTGCCTGAACCATAGCACGGGAACCTTGCTGCTGCGACTGAGTACCCACCAACCTCGAACAAGCCCTCCAGATATGACCATACTCACCACACTCAAAGCATCCACCTGAGTGCTGCGGTTGAGGAAATTAAGACTGACCCTGGCGACCTGAATGACCACCCCAAAAACTCTGGAGCGGCGGTGCACTGATAGGAGCTGGTGGTGCATTGTAGGGCTGCTGAACAGAATACTGTATATGATAACCACGGCCACCTGAAGCACCGTGAGAAAACTGAAGTGTTGACTGAAAGGGCCTAGGAGGATGGCCTCTACCATACGAATCCCTGCCTCCAGACGAGGTACCACTGAATCTGCCTGAATGATGAGGCCTCTTGTCAGACCCCTGACCACCTCCCTCTGACAAAACCATCTCAACCCTCCTGGCCACATTGGCCGCCTCCTAGAAGGAAATCTCACTCCCCATCTCCTTAGCCATCTGAATTAGAATAGGTTGGATAAGTCCCTCAATGAACCTCCCCACTCTCTCTCTCTCTCTCTGTGGGAAGTATAAGTAGAGCATGACGGGCCAAATCAATAAACCTGGTCTCATACTGGGTAACAGTCATGGAACCCTACTGGAGATGCTCAAACTACCTCCGATAGATCTCCCTCTGAGTAACGGGAAGAAACTTCTCCAAGAATAGCTGAGTAAACTGCTCCCAAGTCAAAGCTGGCGATTCGGCTGGTCTAGCCAAACAATAATCTCTCCACCAAGTCTGGTGGATCCAGATAAGTAGAAAGTAGCAAAGTCGACCCCATTGGTCTCCACTATCTCCATGTTCCTGAGACTTCATGACAGCTGTCTAGATAATCTTGAGGATCCTCAGAAGATGCACCGCTGAAGTGGCAGTGAAGGGCTTGGTGAACCTGTCCAATCTCCACGAAAGCATCGGCAGACATAGCTGCTCCATCACTGGTCTG
>NW_017687776.1:0-460 GCF_001879085.1 Nicotiana attenuata
AACTTCGGGGGACGTAGCACGGACAAGCCGTGCATGCCCCCAATGCCCACGCCCCATGCCAGCGTCCCCCATGCATGCCCGCCTCTGCCTGGCAGCAAGCACCCTTGACGGTGCCTTTCCAACACCTCTACCCCCCTTATAGTATAACTTTAAAAAAAAAAAACCCAAGTTTCAGGAGTAGACATGTTTTGGCCAGAGAATCATAATGGAGTTGTACAACACCAAATAGCACAAACCAAGGTAAAAATTCAAATTTTGAACTCCTTTTGATATTTTCAATCAATTGGAACAGTACCCAATCCAAACAACTAACAAACTCATAAATCCTATTTTTGAAATCAAAGCTTTGAATGGCCTTCAATGGTGGACTTCTACTCTTCAATTTTCTTATATTGCAACCAGGTGACACAGGAGGGAGAAGCATAAAATACACGGACCCTTGAAGCATACGTAGATCGGA
>NW_017687776.1:5206-6060 GCF_001879085.1 Nicotiana attenuata
ATTGGATGGTGAAAATTAAATTTTTAACAAGCTTAAACATGTGGGTTTAAATTTCGAATTTGATTTTGTGAGAAATTTTGAGTTGGTGTTATTTAGACTTGTTAGAAATAGTATAAGGGGGTTGTATATAAAATTTGAAGTCATTTAATGGAGATTTGGACTGGTTTTGGACAAAAATTGAAACTGAAAATCGTGGAAGAAGTTCGTCTACAGACGCTTGTATAAAGGTGTATAAAAGTGTATAATAGTGTATAAGATGTGTTTATACACTCATATACACTATTATACAAGATTACATACAAAAAACTGACTTCGTCTTTTTCCTTGCGTCTTTTCTAAAATTTAACTCAAATCTTGCTCAAATCTACTCCAAATGACTTCAAATTCAAATTTTGAACTCCTTTTGATATTTTCAATCAATTGGAACAGTACCCAATCCAAACAACTAACAAACTCATAAATCCTATTTTTGAAATCAAAGCTTTGAATGGCCTTCAATGGTGGACTTCTATATAGGTCTGTGACAGGAAGTGGTAAGAATGTTAAACCAGGGACACCTGAAAGAACTGATGAGTGGACGAGCCAACTTCGCTCGTGGACGCGATCAACCTCAAGGACCACCAAAACCACCTTCACCAGCCCATACCATACAAATGATCATTGGTGGTGGCGACGATACAGTAATCAACCATGTGAAATTCATCACCACACACAAACTCAAGCGAACAGTCGCCCATGAACGGTATGACGACCTCGAAGATAGTATCATCTTCGATAAGTCGGATACCAACGGTTTGTCTTTCCCTTATTACTGATGCTTTAGTTATAACTTTACGTATTGCTGATACCGATGT
>NW_017687777.1:0-772 GCF_001879085.1 Nicotiana attenuata
CAGTCCAAAACTTGTTCTTCAAACCTTTTATCAATCTCTCGTCGGATAGACTTCTTTCCCGATTCCTGGCATCTATTTTCATTTGCTGAATTTGGGCTTTGAGAGCTTCATTCTCCTGGGCCAATTTCTTCTTATCACTTTCGTCGGCTGCGGCTTGCAAGGTGTTTTCGAACCGGAGCTCCTGAACCTATTTTACTAATGCTCCTATTTGGGCCCTATACTCCTTTTCCTTAGCTAACCAATCCCACTGCACCCGAGCCTCGTTAGTGAATTATTGCACATGTGGCCTTTTGGCGGGTCTCTCAGGAATTTGAAATCTCTTACCAAACCAGACCAAGTATTTAGGATCTACCTCACCTCTGGCTCGGTCCTGTACTATAGTCTTGGGTTCAAGGTACCTGCACTCGTTCCATATCTTTCGAATTCTACCTTTAGGGAATGCAGCTTTCGGGCCTAACTCGATGATTTGCTCACTCAGGTCTTCATCATTGTGCACTGTCTGGAATCTTCCAAATTGCCGCAGAACTGGTAAGGAGCATAAGGTTGTATGCTTCGAATACCCATCAAAAGAATATAAGGGACCTCCGCTGAGGTGTATACAGCTTCAGTAGCAGGAAGCCATCCATAAGCCCATTCAACTTTATCTGCGGTCAAGGATCTTAAGCATGACGACCAAGCCTCAGTACCCTCAGGGAATTCAATACCTGTCACCCGGGTCTCGAATTCTGCAATACAACTCACTCCAGTTAAACCGTAGTTCATATAGCCTGTG
>NW_017687777.1:5374-6060 GCF_001879085.1 Nicotiana attenuata
CGTGAAGGTCTGTAACATTTATTCCTTTTCCATCTCAGCGATTAACCCATAACACTGTTCTCTCTCGGCCCGAAATTCTTTGTCCTGCCGAGCTGCCTTTTCTTCAAGAGTATTCATTTTTCTTTTCATGTTAGCAATGGTTCCCTCATAGTTCTTCTTCATTTGTTGTACAAACTGGGTCCTTTCCTCGGTCTTCTTTGCCCATTGTGCGCGAAGTTTTGCCACATTTCCCTCGGATTTTTCTAATTCCTCCTGACAGTCCAAAACTTGTTTCTTCAAACCTTTTATCAATCTCTCGTCGGATAGACTTCTTTCCCGATTCCTGGCATCTATTTTCATTTGCTGAATTTGGGCTTTGAGAGCTTCATTCTCCTGGGCCAATTTCTTCTTATCACTTTCGTCGGTTGCGGCTTGCAAGGTGTTTTCGAACCGGAGCTCCTGAACCTGTTTTTCTAATGCTCCTATTCGGGCCCTATACTCCTTTTCCTTAGCTAACCAATCCCACTGCACCCGAGCCTCGTTAGTGAATTGTTGCACATGTGGCCTTTTGGCGGGTCTCTCAGGAATTTGAAATCTCTTACCAAACCAGACCAAGTATTTAGGATCTACCTCACCTCTGGCTCGGTCCTGTACTATAGTCTTGGGTTCAAGGTACCTGCACTCATTCCATATCTTTCGAATTCTGC
>NW_017687778.1:0-826 GCF_001879085.1 Nicotiana attenuata
AATCAAACGAAGTAAGAACTAGTAAATAAAGGATTACAAGGTCGAACTCTAACTATTTAGGCAATTTTCTAACCATTAACACAAGTTTCCTAAATTCCGACCCTGGGCCCACGTGCCCGGATTCCGAGATTTTTCGAAGGAAGTTGTTCTCTATCACCTAAGGATTACAAATATATGATTTCTTGTTCATTACATGGCAATTTTTTATGATAAATTCTTAGTTTTATTAAAACCCTAGGTCTAGCTCAAATTCTTGATTTTTACTAAATTTTTGGTGTTTAATCTACCTAATATACATGTATTTAAGCTAAGGATGAAGGGAAATTACTTACCTTATCAAGTTATGTGGAAACCCTCTCTTGGAAGAACCCAAATCGCCTAAGTGTAGAGTGAAAAATGAGAGAAATGAGTTTGAGTTTGTATTAAATGAACCCTTCTGCCCCCAGTTATTTTCGCATCTGCGGAAGTATTTCCGCTTCTGCGGAATCCGCTTCTACGGAATTTGGCCGCTTCTGCGGCTTTTGGGATTTGGGGATCGACCGCTTCTGCGGTCTGGGGGCCGCATAGGCGGAACCGCTTCTGCGATCCCTGGGCCACTTTTGCGGTTTCCCCTGGCCTGCCCCTTCTCCGCTTCTGCGATCTAATGACCGCATCTGCGGTCCCGCTTCTGCGGTCCAAGAACCGCAGATGCGGTTATGACAGAAGCAGCAAGCTTCAGTCATTTTCCAAATTCTAACTTCACTCGAGCCTCGCTCGTTTGACGCTCGGGGCTCCCGTGCCCCGCCCGAACATACCGACAAGTCTGAAATCACGAGGCGGACCTACT
>NW_017687778.1:3053-6060 GCF_001879085.1 Nicotiana attenuata
TTGCTTTACGTGATTTCTTACTGCTCAGTTGTTATTTACCTTTATTACTCACTGAGTTGGAGTACTCACTTTACTCCCTGCAACGTGTGTGCAGATGCAGGTATTTTTTGCACCCGATAGGGGTTTTTGACTGATCGGAGGCAGAGTTATCGGAGTTAGCAAGGTGACTGCCAGCGTTCGCAGCACCGCTTTTCTCCCTTTTGTTTATCAGTCCTGTTTCGTATATTTCAGACCTTGTAGTTGTATTTATACTCTAATAGATGCTCGTGACTTGTGACACCCCGGTTTGGGCTGTGTCGGGTTGTACTTCTGCTAATTACTATCATTAAATCATATTTAAACTGCTTATGAACTGTTTAACTGTTTTAAGAAGATGAATTGGGTTTAGTTGGCTGGCCTTGTCCCCACGAGAGGCGCCATCAAGACCGGGTCTGGGTTTGGGTCGTGACATTAGGGCCCCTGCTTCTCAGCTCATAAAATAAAACTGCATATCTTTTGTGTCTTGATACTCACTTAGACATCATGTCTTAGGATCCTGTTTAATAATATTGCCCTTGTTTGTGTTTGAGTCGTGTTGTTTGCATGCATTATCTATGGAGGTAAACGTGAGCCACTAATTGTTTATTTCCTGCCTTATTTGCTAAAGTCCTATTTGTTCTTGCCTATTGCCTAGTATTTTCTCCTATAAACCATAGGGGTTTGTCTATTACTGCCTATACGTAGAGGTCCTAATTTCCTCCAAGACCATTAAGAAGGGGCGGGTAACAGCACACATAGAGAACGCTGAACAACACTCGCTTAAATAGCCGCTAAGGGGTGGGAATGTGTAGATATGGATATCATGACCGGTGCCATAATGCCACGTGTAGCCCTTTTCTGAGGAGTGATTACCGGGAATTGTACTGATGTGATCCTGTAGGCTAACCAACCTAGGACCCCTCTTTCCCTAAATCCATTTTGCTTGAAAACTTTACTTTCTTTTTTATGCACAACTTGTCTAAAATCTTTGTCTTATTGTTTGAGTTATACAACGTCCAACATGCTTTACTTGCAATTATTTGTTTCAACTACTTATTTGTTAATGGACTAATTCATAAGTATAAGTTCGGCCGGGACCCACCGTTGTGGATCGAGAAGGGTGCCTAACACCTTTCGCTCAAGGTTATTTCGAGCCCTTACCCTAAATCTCTGGTAATGTAGACTAGTGTAAGAGTTAATCGCTCTAGGTGCCCTAACACACCATAATCCGTTAGGTGGAAACTCTTCAAATACCCAATTCCCAAAAGGAAACTAGTCGGTTCACCCATAAAATGTCGAAACCCAGACTTCTCCCTGCGAGGAGGGAAAAAAGGGGGCGCGACAGCATGGCGACTCTTCTGGGGAAACCTTTAGGCTCTTACCATAACGAACTTATTTTTTATGAATTAGTCCAAGCATGCTTTATCCCATACCCTTTCCCCTTTTATTTAATTTAACTATTTGTTTTCTTTTAAGAATTTATGATTCTTTATCCTTGAAACTGACTTGTCTCTTTATTTTCTTTTTCCTGTAACTGTCTTTCAATTATTTAAATACTGTATTTATTTTTCCTACGTGCAAATACTTGACTATATGTTATTAATTACTGCATAAATCATGCTCCACATCATATTCCACTCGTGCGTATCAAATCTTATACCAACGCTTGATGAGTGGCTGCGCTCTTCCAATTTATTACCCTTAAATTTGGAAAGGCTTATTTGCGGTAAAACTAGTCGATCAGCGGTGCAGTCGACGGTTCTGTGCCTTTCCCCCTCAAGTTGTCCGCTTGAGGGTACCAGTCTAGACCCCCATAGTGACCTTACTCCGGTCAAAATTGTGCATGCATCATGGTCAAACCTAGTTGGATCAATTATGTTGTCCACATAATGATCCTTTAAGACGAGCCTTATCCATAGTCCACCGGGGTTTCCATAATCCCAACGGACACAACCACGTTGTGTGCATTAATTTGGAGAACTAAATGCCAATATGCTAATCATGATTGTATAAATAGTCCAGTCTGGTGGGGGCTAAGGTACTAACCCTTTTGTTTTGCAGAAAATGAGGCACGAGGTCCCCAGATTCAGTATGGTTAGCAACATCCCGCCATTGCAGTTAGATTGGTGGGAGGACCTTTCCTCAAGTGACAAAAAACATGTAAGAAAGTATCTGGGCAACTTGCCTTCTCTGCTAGACATTGAGCCAAACAAGAGGTTGATTGAGGCTGCCACTTTATTCTGGGATAGTGAAAGGGCAGTGTTTCATTTTGGCGGCATAGAAATGACACCACTCCTAGAGGAAATCGGAGGGCTTGCGGGTTTGACTTGGGATAGCCCTGGGCTATTAGTGTCGGAAAACTGCACTAGCAAAAGGTTCTTAAAGTTGATGGGGTTGAAGAAAAATGCTGACTTGAGATGCCTGAAGGAATCTTACATACCCTTCGAGTATCTGTATGAGAGGTATGGCCATAGCAAGTCCTTCCGTACTTATCATGACGAGATCTCTCTCACTTCTCTGTGCCATATCCACCGCAGAGTGTTCGTGTTCATCGTATGCTTCCTGGGCCTTGAATCGCGCAGCGGACTCAACCTTAGGAAGAGTGGCGCTAAGACTTTTACCCAATAGTGGTATCGGGGTCAATTTCCACAGGGAGCTAGAAAGGGAGTTGGATATTTGCTTAGCCTAGAAATGCATGTTTGCTTCTAATTGATCTTCTATCATTTTTGGGTTTTTATGATTATCAACTACAATTTAACAACTACTAATTATAACTAAACTTTGCTAAGATATTAATTCTAGGTTGTATGCAAGATAGAGAAAGGCACTAGGGTCATGGCATTTACCTAGGTGGTCAACTAACGGGTAGAGATTCCTAATACAAGAATGATGATTATGGGGCTTATGCTATAACCGTTGCACGATTGCACTCACTCTCACACCTCTCGGTAGAAAGAGTGATTTTGCCCAATTGACTCTCTCGAGACCA
>NW_017687779.1:0-1529 GCF_001879085.1 Nicotiana attenuata
TACCTTGCTGATAAACCATTGAATTCCTCCTCAAAATCGCTCTCAAAAGCTCCAAAGCCAACTAAAAATGGTGGAAAATGAACTAAAATTCGCGAAGTACACCTTTTATACATTCTCCCCAGAACTTCTGCATCTGCGGTCCTCATGTAACTTCTACGATGCCGCACCTACGGAAAATCCATCGCAGGTGCGGTTCTCACTTAAGCCCTTAGAACCCGCTTCTGCGGTCCAATTCCCGCACCTGCGATCTCGCAGGTGCGCTCCACTACTCGCACCTGTGGCTCCTAGCCAACCTCATCCTTGGTCGCATCTGCGGGCCCTTCTTGCTTCTGTGGGCTCGCACCTGCGCTCCCCGCTCCGCAGGTGCGGTTATAACAGCTGAGTTCAATCTTCAACATTCCTCAAATTCCAACCTTGTTCCGTCAACCACCCGAAATCAACCCGAAGCCCTCGGGACCTCTACCAAACATACCAACAAGTCATATATCAACATACGAACTTAGTCGAACCTTCAGAACACTCAAAACAACATCAAAACACCAAATCACCCTCGGATTCAAGCTTAAGAGCTTCTAAACTTCCAATTTCTGCAAACGACTCCGAAACTTATCAAATCACCTTTGAATGACCTGAAATTTTGCACACACGTTACAAATGGAACTAAGGACCTATTCCAACTTCCGGAATTCCATTCCGACCCCGATATCAAATTTTCCAGTGTCGACCAAAATTGCCAAATTTCCAACATTTCCAAAACAAAATGATATTTCATTAAAGTTAGATAATAGCCTTTTTCATACTGAAATTTCGTATAAAAGACTAATTCAAAAACCAAAATGCGGAAATAAAGCCCGACATCGGGTGTCACTAAGCCATGAGCAACTACTACAACTGTTCTGAAATATAGCAAGACTACATAGTCTGAGAATACCAAAATACACTAAAGGGGAGATAAAAAAGGAGAAAGGCAGGTCTGCGATCGCCAGGAAGCTACCTCGCTATCTCCGATGGAAATCCGCAACTGGAGTAATCAATAGCCGCTACCGTAGCCAGAAATACCTGGATCTGCACACAAGGTGTAGGGGGTAACATGAGTACACCAACTCAGTAAGTAACAAGTCCAAACTATGGACTGACAGGTAGTAACGGACTAAACCTCAACAGGTAAACAAAATTAAACTGTGCAGTAAATTAGCATGCTTTCAATTCAAGTATTCAACTCAAGCAGTAAAGTAAACAAATCTGAACAATGTGAAGTATAAAGCTCAGCAGATCTTTACGTGCCAATGCACAGAATGCATGAAAGTGTACCATGTGCCTCCACTCTCAAGTGCTCAACCACTTGGTACTGTATATGGCCATCCGGCCCAGGGAAGATCCATCCTAGAATATATACACAACACTAAAAACAGTCACTCAGTACCAAGGAAGGCCATTCCAGCCCTATGGAGAAGATCCATCTCCAGGTATAAATACTTCGGACAAGATCCATGTCCAGGGAAGATCCATCCCTCAAAATATCAACTGCG
>NW_017687779.1:4555-6060 GCF_001879085.1 Nicotiana attenuata
CTGTCACTCGTAATCACGGCTCCGACCTCACTCAGTCATCACTCTCCATTCTCACACACAGGGGCTCACAATGCCATGAAACTAGCCCGAAACAATGATATGATTTGCCAAAATAATAACAACTGAGACAGAGACATGATATGATATGCATGAATAAGACTGAGTATAGAATATCAATGAAACTAATGAGATGACACCAACAAAAGACCACTCGGGTCTCAACAGTATCGGCGTGAATCCCTAACATGATATTTAGCATGATTTACAGCTCATTTACTTAATCACATGATAGAAACACGGGTATTAGCAAGAAAGAGTGACTAAGCGGTTCCATTGAATGAACCAGGCCATAATTCTCACGGTGCACGCCCGTCAATTGTCATGTGCGTCACCTCAATACTAATCATATAGCACATAGTTCGGGGTTTTTAACCCTCAGAACCAAGTTTGGAAGCGTTACTTACCTCAAACCAAGCCAAATCCTACTCCGCGACACCCTTGCCTCTCGAATCGGCCTCCAAATGTCCTGAATCTAACCAAAAGCAATACAATGCAATCAATATAGGCCAAGGAACCAATTCCACACGAAAAACTATCAATTTAGACCAAAATCCCAAAATTCACCCAAATCCGCCCCCGACCCAAGTCTCGGAATTTGACAAAAATCACAAACTTAGAAAGCCCTTTCACTCACAAGTCTATCCATACCAAATTCATAAAAATCCGACATCAAATGGTCCCTCAAATGCCCAAATCAAACTCTGCGATTCCCAAGCCCTAACCCCTCATTTTCACCCCTAATCTTCACTAATTACATGATTAATCAACGGGGAATCATCACATATACGAGTATTAGGGCTCAAGAAACTTACCTTGCTGATAAACCATTGAATTCCTCCTCAAAATCGCTCTCAAAAGCTCCAAAGCCAACTAAAAATGGTGGAAAATGAACTAAAATTCGCGAAGTACACCTTTTATACATTCTCCCCAGAACTTCTGCATCTGGGGTCCTCATGTAACTTCTACGATGCCGCACCTACGGAAAATCCATCGCAGGTGCGGTTCTCACTTAAGCCCTTAGAACCCGCTTCTGCGGTCCAATTCCCGCACCTGCGATCTCGCAGGTGCGCTCCACTACTCGCACCTGTGGCTCCTAGCCAACCTCATCCTTGGTCGCATCTGCGGGCCCTTCTTGCTTCTGTGGGCTCGCACCTGCGCTCCCCGCTCCGCAGGTGCGGTTATAACAGCTGAGTTCAATCTTCAACATTCCTCAAATTCCAACCTTGTTCCGTCAACCACCCAAAATCAACCCGAAGCCCCTCGGGACCCTCTACCAAACACTACCAACAAGTCATATATCAACATACGAACTTAGTCGAACCTTCAAAACACTCAAAACAACATCAAAACACCAAATCACCCTCGGATTCAAGCTTAAGAGCTTCTAAACTTCCAATTTCTGCAAACGACTCCGAACCCTATCAAATCACCTTTGAACTGACCTG
>NW_017687780.1:0-6060 GCF_001879085.1 Nicotiana attenuata
CCTGGGTCTTCCCGTTCCGTCATCTGGCTTATGTTCTTCATGTAGCATTCAGACCGAATGACTCTATGAAATTACGTCGATACTTCCACATATTATGGGTAACGTAGGAGACATCTCTATTTTTCCCCCGGGGAATCTTTAGAATTCCCACTGCTTAACTTTCAATTCGCCTCTGACCATCAAATGAAATGTGAACCTTTCTAACATGGAGGGTATTACATAGAAAATTGCCTATTGATGAATTAATGTACAAGTTTGGGAACTATGTTGTTTCCAGATGCCATTGTTGTAATGCTCCAAAATGTTAAACTCTTCAACATATTTTTATTGATAGTTATCTAGCCGTTAAGTTGTGGAATGATGTTGGTGGCCCTCTAGGTATCTTACACCGTAAAAGACCAATTAGAGCGGTACTGCAATGATGGTTTTGTGCTACACCAGTCAACATGATACATAAAATGATCTTATGTATTACTCCTTTGGCTATATGTTGGGAGGTACAGAAAGGAATTGCTTCACGTAAATATGGAGATAAAAAGAAGATTTTGTATAGTAGAGTATACCATAACACCCTTTGGATCCTTAAAATAGCTCTAAAATTGGCTTTTCTCAGTTGTGATTGGGATCATCCTTGGCATAAAATCTGTGAGTTAGTCGAAAGGCTCAGACCTAATCCTAAAACCTTGATTGTTCTATAGGAGTTACCCCCTGAAGGTAAAGTGAAACTTAACACTGATGGGAGCTTCCTTCACTCTTCTGGTTTAGCGAGTATGGAAGGCATTGTCAGAGATTGCTGGGGGAATATGATAATGGCCTTTGTAATCCCAAAAAGTTGCAGCAGTAACAATATGGCTGAAGCTCATGCAACCAAATATGGTTTGGAATGGTGTATTCAACAGGGGTTTGGTGATATCATTTTAGAGATTGATTCTCTAATAATTGTCAATATGCTTATCAAAAACACTATGGAGAACTGCAAACTTAAAGTTATCATTCAACAAAGTAAGCAGATTTTATGTCAAGCAAATGTAGAAGTTAGACACTGCTTGAGAGAAGCCAATCAATTGGCAGATGGCCTAGCAAAACATGCAAATACTATACATGAGGGCGGGATTCTTTTTGCATTTCAAAATCTTCTGAGAGATGCTAAAGGAGCATACCACTTAGATAAATGGAAACTACCTAGAGAATAAGATATGATAAGGCAAATTTTTATGTTAGTTAAGTGTGTTTTACTTCCTTATTTGCAATTGTGTCAGTAACTTCATGTAATACTGCACAGAACATATTTTGTTACTGAGGCAAGGCCACATCCTCCTCATGTGTCATCTCCTTAAAATAATGATACATTCCGAGGTTTGCCTCACTTATGATGTTGTCTGCAATCTGTTTGGTCTTCATATTGGTTGTCATTCTGTTGGTCATCATATTTGCACTAGTCGAGTTCAAGAATCAAATTACCGTAGACATGTTGGTTGCACCATTTCACTCCAAACTCAGCCGCAAGAGCTTCTGTCATGTTGTTGCTCCTACTATGTATGGACACTGAGGAGGCCATGATCAAGTCGCCATTGTTGTCCCTTACAATGCCCCATTTATAGTTTCTTTGATGAAGCTACCTTCAGTTGTTGACTTTGAGTATGCCCGTAGGAGGTGTTTGCCGCATGACTTGATTCTAGCTTTGTGCATGTTTGAGTCTTTCTATATTGTCAAGGTAAATAGGGCACTGGACCTCGCTTTCCACACTAGGTATAACCTTAGTAATTGCATGCATCTATAATCCACATCCCTTGGTACCTCATAGTATTGTGATTGAATTTTTTCTTGTCGCCATACCTACAAGAGGTCCATTATTTCCATATATATTCCCACCAAATGATAGTGGGTCCTTTGTCTTGTAGATTAATGTGACATTCACTAAATTTTTACTTCAGCTTCAAGGTTAATTAGATTTGTACTATACGCGGCAAAATCAGAAGACTTGTTTTTTTGCTGTCAAGACATTTCGAGGCTTGCCCCGAGACCCCGAGGGCGAGAGGTCGCGATAGAGTTCACAGCCTCAGGGCTTTTCGAAGCCCGATTTGGAGGAATTGGGGACCGAGGTAAGGATAGATGGGGAAGCCCCCTAGGCACCCGGGGGTATCTGACAGGCCCGACCTATCTAAAGCCTACTGTGAGGCCTTGCATCAAGTCGTCCCATCTTCGTACTCTTGCAATTAATACACATGTACTTGTATCCGAGTTCCCCTCCTATATAAAGGGGACTCACCCTACCTAGTAAAGGGATGATGTTGCTCCACTTCTCCACAAATGCAATAATATCTCTCTCTCTCTCTCTCTCTCTCTTTTTTCTAAATTGTCTATCTTCATCGACCTCGAGGTCGCCTTAGCACTTTATCATTTTCTCATTTATTCTTCGTTGCTTTGCTCAATATTGATAATATAGAGCCTTGCTTAGCTACATTTTTTCCTGTTATCCCCTTCCCGACTGCCCTCGATAGCCCGAGATAGGCTCGAACCTCGGCCCCGAGGTGTCTACTGGCTGATCTTACGCCTGGGCAACAGCCCCTTACTGGTTCGATTACAACCTTGCTTAACTCGTTTTTTGTCACTTTACCTCACGCTTTAGCACTAACCGCCGTAATAAACTAGCTCGGGAATATATCACATATTTTTAGAATCTCATTTACAAATTTAATTGTTGTTACCATTTTTACGGAAAACAGTTTGGCGCCCACCGTGGGGCTAAAAATAATAGTGATTATTTTTTTGCTAGTTTTGACACTCGAACGCACTTTATCTTTCACACTTTTTATTGCCCAAGATCTTTCGATTTCAGGTTAATGTCCATCTCGATAAGGGAGATCGAGAACGATAAACCCAAAAATCACAAAGGGAACGGTATGGCCATTCCAACGGCTTGCGCGACACCGCAGGACCCCGATAATGCATCTAGATCGGTTCGAGCGGACGCGGGCCTGGACGCGCGCAACGGGGCAACGAAATCTCGCGCACCAATGATGGCACACAGCACGTCGACCAACAGGAAGCCTAAAAAATCCCAGCTCGGGTAGAACAGGAAGTTAATCTTCATATTATTTTTGAAATGTTGCAGGAACGACATTAAGCTATCGCTCAGCTACAGAATCGCCCGGAGACTCCCAACGCAGCAGCACCAGAAATATCTCCTTGTGTCGAGCCAGTTACGAAGATATCGGGCAACGACGGACCGGCAACCTACCCCGTAGCAGTAAGGATGTTGGAATACCTCATCGAAAGGATTGAATCATGCTTGCGGAAACTCCTACAACAACCGTCTCCCGAAGATACGATCCCGGAACTCATTTCACAAAAGTTAAAAACGACGAATCTCCCTAGGTGTGACAGGACCTTGAATACTTACGGGCACATCACCACTTACGCACGCTCATCCAGGAACAGCGACCTCCAAAATATTAAACTTGAACCCGTCCCGATAAGGAGATTCGAAGAAACTCTCCCGAAAGAAACCATGATGCAGCGCCACTGCCTGGCACCTGACCTCGCAGACCCGCTCACTGTATCAGCGCGGTCCGTGGAAGCACGCGCTGGCGCCATCAAAGCAATACCAAGAGGGCCTAATGCACCTGAAGCCGAACGAAGAAGAAATAAAGTGTCATGGGAAGCCGCACCCCGCTCCTCGACAGGACGAACGAGACCGCTCCCGGTTTCGAGTAGTTGGGCAGCACAGGCCTTCACCCAAAACCTAAACGAAGCATACCAGGCGACTCCAGGGCATTTCAAGCAAAGCCTGGTCAGATATCCGGCCAAGGGTTGGTTGGATACCCGCAACCGACACCAGTCCCGAATCGGAGCCGTAGATGACCGTCCAGGAACCTCCTCTCGTTCGGCCTATCTAGGCAGATTCCCGGCAAAGAAGCTAACACCGAGCGAGTGGAGGCATCGCCCGCACTGCAGGAACGGAAGAGACGACTCGAGGTGCAATGCGCCTCGCAACAACGAGGAAGTAGCCCAAGGACAACACCCTCGAGGAACCTCCAATGGTACCAGATTCAACAAAACATAGCTGGTAAGGAAACCTCGCCCGATGGAATACAACTTCGACATTGGAGTACCAAGCATAGTGGTCACCATAAGCGAAGCCAGGAACTCCAGGCAGCTCAGACCTATTCGACCGGAACCCCTCCACCTCGAGGCGCTCGGGGTCACAGGCCCAAAAGAGCAACAACCATGCCATTCAACAAAGGTCGCAACGAAGTGGCATCGAGCGGGCAGACCCAGATCAGCTCCACGGAAGGAAGGAGATCGGGAAAAATGGAGTCGGCGAGCCACGACTGTAAAAAAATGGCGGCACCCCACAAAGATCCGTAGAGTGTAGAATGCAAGTGCCCGTCTCCGGAAAGGGACGGTCCCGAAAATGCTCCCAAAGGACACCCTCGCGCCCGAGGGAAGGGACGCCGAGATTCCACCTCGGCATCGCTTTAAGATATTGGTAATCCCCTCTTTGATTCGACTTATTTCAAATAAAGCATGTGTTTATGAGTACAGGTGTCTCGGCCAACTATACCAACGATGTCAGGCCAAAGCCGATAGGACAATTCGGACCGACATCGCTCTCGCACCGAATCTCTGATAGGTTCCTGATGGCAATCGCCGCAACAACCAGATCGCTCCCTCTGCGCAATCCGCCCGAGCTCAGACTGATACGTTGAGCATGCAGGGCATGGGCGCTTTATACAGACAACAGTGGATATGTCCCCGGAGGCGACTCCGACCCTGCTCCGCCAAAGGGGTGAAACCCCACGACATACGCAGGGCTAAAATATTTAGCTACAAGCGACGAGAGGAGATCCCTCACCATATGACCCATCGCCAGCATTGCCCTCAAAGGGGTCGAAGGGTAAGCATAACCACATCTTCGGTCAGGCCTAGTCGAACGTGGCAGAAGGCTGCGGCAGGACTCGCTCCCCGAAACGCCGCCTATGCACTTCGCGGAAAGGAAGAACTACTCCGCCCTTTTTCATCGTTTCTTTTCTTTTCTTTNTCCAACCCTAATATCAAACCTTCCACTACCGACCAAAATCGCCAAATTTCTAACTTTCGCCAATTCTAGCCTAATTCCACCACAGACCTCCTAATCGCATTCCGGGAGCTAACAGAACCATCGTAGTTCACATACGAGATTGTTTACACATAAGTCAACATCTGGTCAACTTTCCAAACTTAAGCCTTCACAAAAGAGACTAAGTGACTCAAATCCTCTTCGAATCCACTCCAGACCCGAACCATCTGACCCCAATATATCAATATATAGACTCGAAGGAAAACTAAAAGAAGCAGAAACGAGGAAACGGGGCTAAAACCCTCGAAACGGCCGGTCGGGTCGTTAAATCCTCCCCTCTTAAACAAACGTTCGTCCTCAAACGAGTCTAGAAACATACTTGAAGCCTCAAATAGGTGTCGGTATCTGCTCTGCATCTCCCGCTTGGTCTCCCAAGTAGCCTCCTCCACGGTCTCACCTCACCACGACACTTTAACTGAAGTTGTGTCCCTTGACCTCAACTTTCGGACGTGCCGCTCCAAAATAGCCACTGGCTCTACATCATAAGTAAAATCACCATCTAACTGAACCATGCTGAAATCCAAGACATGAGATGGACCGCCGATATACTTCCACAGCATAGAAACATAAAATATATTCTCACCGTTCCGACGGGGAAACATGAGCATGAGGATTATCCTATTAAGGCTAAATCTGAAGATGGAAAATTCTCCACCAAATCAGTTTATCAGAAAGAAAGTAACCATAGCTCTCATGATATTTTTTCCAAAAAGTTTGGTATAACAAAGTCCATTTTAAGATCTTCTTTCTAACATGGAGGGTATTACATAGAAAATTGCCTATTGATGAATTAATGTACAAGTTTGGGAACTATGTTGTTTCCAGATGCCATTGTTGTAATGCTCCAAAATGTTAAACTCTTCAACATATTTTTATTGATAGTTATCTAGCCGTTAAGTTGTGGAATGATGTTGGTGGCCCTCTAGGTATCTTACACC
>NW_017687781.1:0-749 GCF_001879085.1 Nicotiana attenuata
GCCAATGTTTCATCTTCTTCTGACCCATATATAGTATCTGCTGGCTGAAGGTCTGCTTCAGGCTAGGTATCGGAAACTCCAACGGATAGTAGGGGCCGCGCCAAGGTGGCGACCAGTTCTGGAATTCCTTCCAAGTATAACTATACCCTAAGCCAAAGGTAGTGCCATGCTTCTTCAGTTTGATGGGCTTAGTGATCCCCTGAAGATTTTTACCAAGTCCCTTTCCAGGCTCGTACCCGCACCAACTCAGGATACTTTCGATCTTGTTGTCCCACCACTTGTCTTTGTCTACAGCGTTGACCCTTTCGATGTAGTGGTATGTCTCTCCGCCTATTCTCCTTCTGCCCCCGATCATTGGGATAGTCTGGCGACTATATATGGGGTTACTACCATCGCCATGAATGATCAACTCTTGGTGGTTCTATTCAAACTTTACCGCCTAATGCAGGGTTGATGCTACGGCTCTAGCAGCGTGGATCCAGGGGCGTCCCAACAGCAAGTTGTAGGATGCCGGGACGTCTATCACTTGGAAGTCGACGTCGAACCATGTTGGCCCCATTTGCAAGCACAGGCTGATTTCTCCAATAGTAGATCTCAGGGATCCATCGAAGGCTTTGACATTGATAGCCCCGTCTTTGATCTCATGCAGGCTTTTTCCCAAGGTTCTGAGAGTTATCAGCGGACAGATGTTGAGGCTTGATCCTCCATCAATCAGGACTCTAGTGATGAAATAATCTTCACATTGCACG
>NW_017687781.1:5200-6060 GCF_001879085.1 Nicotiana attenuata
AAACGTGCAAGTAGAGGAAAAGGTCAAGTACTTAGTGCAAATAATCCGAAAGATCATGCGAGAAGCAGAAATTGAAAATGCAATAGCTTTAAAGTTTGTTAAACAAATAAAGAAGGAGAAAGGGGTCCTAGGTTTATACCTTACATGGATCATTCGCACAACACTGGTACTCAGTTGTACCTTGAGTGTTATCGTGTAATCATCATCTCCATGTCTACCCTTCCCACACCGTTAAGGTATTAAAGCGCGGAACGGTATCGTTTACTTATCGCATGCTACTACCCGTCCCAATCCTATTAGTCCCGGGGTATCAGGACTTCTAATTCTAAAGGGGAAGAAAGGGATGGGGGCCTTTGTGGAGTTTAAAGGATAAAATTCTAGCTCGACATTGAAAACAAGTATCAAGTAAAAGGGGAGGACAAGCAAGCATACAAGGCTCAAATTAACCCCAGAAGTCAAACAATCATTTAGTTTAGCATGCCTTGACAAATACTGATTGGGTCTTAGATTAAATTAAGCAGCGAGCGGACTGGTTCAACACATGTATTTATACAGAGAGTCTGCATTAGGCAACTCGGATACAGTTGTCAGGGACTGACCCAATTCATTAATTAGCCAACCTTTGTTTATGAGTTGAAATAAAAACCTAGGCGTAGGATCTATTAATTTCAGGAAAAAGGTGCAAAGAGTTACCAGTTGTTTCAGAAAAGATGTAGACTGATTAAAAGGTTTACGAGTTTCAGGGGAGTGCAGATTGGTTATAGGAAAAAGGTTTACCAATTTTAGCGGGTTTCAGAAGTAGAAAATTACCAGTTTTAGTAAAGACACTAGTTCCAGCAATCGATACTGCTTAAGAACGA
>NW_017687782.1:0-1534 GCF_001879085.1 Nicotiana attenuata
ACCATAGTCCATATGAGCATTCTTTTAATTGTTTAACCGGTTAGATAGTTAGTACGATTTCCTCTCCTAAGATTTGGAACAAGGCTAATCTAAGTATATAATGTACTGCAGAAAATTCCTACTGGTTTCTTGAAGTATCTGAAAGGATATGACCATATTGAACATGCAATACTTAGAAGCGGCAGTAAGCAGTGGCGGGTTAAGGTGAGCGGCTGTCGATTCGAAGCGGGTTGGGGCACAACCTCCGCAGGGGCATTTTTGTCAGATATTTTCAGCTTAGTATAAATAGAAGTTTTTGTAATTTTTAGGTTAAGTTTAGTTTTGGGGAGAGCACCTGAGCCGTTTTCTTTATTGTTTGGAGTAATTTTGTACTATATTAACTTCTAAACATTAGATTTTCTTTCTCTAATCAATTATTAGGCATTCTATCTTAATTTCTTCTTTAGTTTCTTTTTTTTTTCATGAGTAGCTAAATTTCTAGCTAGGGTTGTGGCCCAACCCTAGTGTGGCTACTTAATGAGTATTTTAGGGCTTGTTTGTGATTGGGTAAGTGATATTTAGCCTTGTTCATGCTTGAATTCAAGAATTAATGGTTGCAAACAGTGATTCATGTCTATCTGACTTAGTCTCTACTTGAGAAAGAGAGACTAAGTCTAGGAAAACATGACTAACAAGGAATTGGGTGAACTCAAGAAATTGATAGCCCCAATTAAAGGGTCAAATCTAGAGATTGTGAGACCCGACTTGAACATATATCACTTGTTTTGTGCAATACCCATTTGGACTTGAGAAAGCCAAATTAGGCAAAATCAATCAAACTACCGAGAGGTATAGAGTGGGTAATTGCGTGTGATTGCTATATTACTGTGATGACCCAAAAGGTCATCACTTGATTTGCAAGTCAATTCTGTGTTCCCAGGTCTTAAAAACCTCCTTTTATCTCACCTCGGTTTGCGCGCACGATCCGGGCGTATATCCGGAACGCTTTTATGTGAAAATTTGATAAAAATGCTAATTTTGCCTTTAAAATTGAATTTAAGTTGACTTCGGTCAACATTTTGGGTAAACGGACTCGTACCCGTGATTTGACGGTGCCGGAGGGTCCTTAGAAAAATATGGGACTTGGGCGTATGCCCGGAATTGAATTTCGAGATCCCAAGCCCGAGAAATGAATTTTTGAAGAAAAATTGTTTAACTGAAATTTTAAGAGTTTTTGAAAATTTAAATGTGTTTGAATCAGATGGTGTCGGGTCCGTATTTTGGTTCCGGAGCTCGGTACAGGTCTTATATGGTATTTAAGTTGTGCCTGTAAAATTTAGTAAGAAATGGACTTCATATGACGTGAATCGGACCCTCGGTTGAAAAATGTGAACTTTAAGAGTTCTTGTGATTTTCTTTGATTTTGATGCTAAACTCGTAGTTCTAGATGTTATTTTGATGATTTGATCGCACGAGCAAGTCCGTATGATATTTTTGGACTTGCGTGCATGTTTGGTATAGAGCCCCGAGGGCTCGGGTGAGTTTTGGATAGGCC
>NW_017687782.1:2465-6060 GCF_001879085.1 Nicotiana attenuata
CTACAAGAAGGAGAAAGAGAAACTAGCAAGCTGTCCGGACTTTTCAGCACTAGAATCACGTCGTAACACCCGAAATACCCTAGGGTTTGTGTGGGATTTTTGGGGAGGAGTTGCAGGGGTTCAATTTGGTTTTGAAGGTCTGAAATATGTGTGAAATAACTGAGTTGATAATCCCTTATAAGTCCCCTCTTTTCCGACTTTGGGGCTTTTAATTTTGTCCTTTCATTTTGGCAAGTAGGTGATGCACCTACTTGTCACCTACCAATCTGTGCAGGCTCACAAAAATACAAATATCTCTATACTCCAAGATCGTATTGACTAACGATTTAATGCATTGGAAACTAGACTCGTAGATCTTCAATTTGATATGTAGATCATCCCTTTATTCCAATTATATTGAGAGAAAAGTTTAGCTACATTTGACCTAAATTTCAGCACATTATGAGTGCAACTTGTGATGACCTTTGCCAAATTTTTGTTCCACAACTCGCTTGACTTAAAAACATAGCACATGGCTATCATACGACTAAAATAACTCATAAATTAACCTCCTCATCATGTTAACCACCCTAGTCTCACCCCAAAAGTATATGTTATAACATTCCAAACTTGTCGACTTTCGACGAAACTTATTTTCTTCAACTCGTTTAGCGTCTAAGCTTTCCAACCCTTTTGGTACTTGTTACTCATGATCTTAAAGATTCGTAACCTCCAAGATAACATGATGGACTTACGTTATGTACTTTCAAAAATGATCTCATTTTCGAGCTTACATCAATTGGCTTACGACGTACTCTCACGTACGGAAACATGGGATGTAACAGAAGATCCCTTTTCTTCCCTGAAAATATGTCTCTGTGTGTGAATTTATTTCAGCCCCCCTTTCTTCTTCTTCTCACTTATTTTATATACTAGGTATTCTCCTTTACCCAATGGTCATTAACCATAGTACCTAAGTCATTTGACTGAATTACTGGTTGACCCTTTGAGATGCCGTAACATCCAATTCGCCATTCAAGCATTCTGAATACACGACCTCGGCTGCGGCCGAGGTGCGTGTCGTTATAGCGTTGTATGGATACGACTTTGGCCAAGTGACTTTTTACCGTTTCTTTTCAGGCGAATTCTCGTCTGGTTAGATTTTGACCCATATAGATACCTCTATTGCCACGGTACATTTAACCGTTACAATAGTATACAATATGGCAACAATTTTATACGTATTGTAACGATCTATTCCTAAAAGTGTCTGTTCTCTGCTGCAACGGTTATAACCGTTGCAATAAAAGGTCTATAGCAACGCTCTCCAGCCATTGCATTAAAAACCGTTGCCATAAGTCTGATTTCTGGTAGTGTACAAAGTAATATATGGTCCTTTTCTAGCTTCCATTATCTTATTACTCTGTTCATACGTCAGTTAAAACATCTTTTGGTTCAAGGGTGACTGAACTCGAGGCCAAGGCTATTGAATTCGTGTGGTTTGCATTTATTCTTTTATCGTCAATTTCAATATTAATCTATTATTCTTAATTTGTATCAATTTATATCGCATATCTTTAAAACCGCGTATAAATTCAATTGTTATCTGATTTTAGGGTAAAAAATTTGGCGCCCACCGTGGGACTAAGGATAATAGTAGGTGAGCTTGTTGCCTTGAGCTCATTTGGCGTCACTTTTATCATATCGGCATGCACTTGACATTGATAAAATTTGATTGCTTTGTACAGACTTCCGTAACACACACTATTTTACACTTGTTCTTTGAAGTATCTTTGATTACAGGACAAAAATGTCAAACTCTCAGTTAGCATCTCTACACGTTGACAATGATTTCGGCCACCACGACGAAAATGATAACATAGCACCAGGGAACGATGTACACCCCGGTTAGCTGCGATGGAGTTCCGGTTGTAGATCCAATCGACGTCGGTTTACATGTAGAAATCAACGGAAATTTGGCCGTCGATCCTGAAGGCAGCGTCCGTGGGGATGCTCGATCAGCCGCTCAAAGCGCACGTGGTGATGAAGATGGAAGGATCAGCTTGCGGGTGATCTTCGAAATGTTGCAGGCTCAGCAAACGGCAATAGCCCAGCTCCAAAACTAGAATCACCCATCGAGAAGTGTCGAGCTCGAGCCGTCCTAGGAAGTTGTACATAGGGTGAATGGGTTTCAAGAAAATTGAGCGAAAAAGAATCGGAAACTAATCCTGTAATTATAAAGATGCTCGAAGAACTGACAAAGCGAATTGAGTCGCGGGAAAAAAAGATCGAGGCAAACGACAAAAAGGTGGAAACTTACAACTCCAGGGTCGATAAAATCTCGGGGGCTCCACCAATATTGAGGGGACTGGATTCTAAAAAGTTCGTACAAAAACCTTTCCCCCCGAGCGCGGCTCCAAAGCCAATCCCCAAGAAGTTCCGCATGCCCGAGATTCCTAAGTATAATGGAACGACCGATCCGAACGAGCACATCACCTCTTACATGTGTGCTATCAAGAAGATGACGAGATCGAATGTGTCTTGCTAAAGAAATTCGGGGGGACCCTGTCAAAGGGAGTTATGATATGGTACCATAATTTACCACCTAATTCTATTGACTCATTTGCTATGCTTGCAGATTCTTTCGTAAAGGCACACGTGGGGCCATCAAGGTCGAAACCAAGAAGTCAGACCTTTTCAAGGTAAGGTAGAAGGACAACGAAATGCTTGATAAGTAGGGTTTTTGACTGCTTATTTGCTCTCTTTTACTTGCGTTTTAGCTCAAAAATGCTTAAAGGTATTCCCAAGAACTAATGAAATGTGCTTTTGTACATAAATATTAGGAAACAAGCCAAAGAAGTCAAAATCAACTCATAAAGGAGTCAAAAGTGAACAAGAACCAAAACAGGGCAACAAGGCCTACAGTGCGGACCGCAGAATTATTGTGCGGCCGCAGACAAGTAGATTCAGAGAGTTGGGTTTTTAGGAAGACCGAAGGCATGCAGATCGCACCATAATTGTGCGGTCGTAGAGTGACAAGTGCAGCCGCACTCAAAATTATGCGGTCCGAAGAATACAAGAATCAGAGAGAAGAGATTTTAGAACCAAGAAGAAATGCGGACCGCTCCATTTTTGTGCGGCCGCATAATCAAGAGCGCGGCCGCACCCAGAATAGTGCGGTCCGCAGAAGTCCCGGAAAAGCCACTTCTCAAGTTTAAGGAGTGCGGACCGCACTATAATTGTGCGTTCACAGAAACAGAGTGCGGCCGCACTCAGAACTGTAAAGTCTGCACAACCTCGCAGGGGCATTTTGTCAGATATTTCAGCTTAGTATAAATGAAAGTTTTTGTAATTTTTTAGGTTAAGTTTAAGTTTTGGGGTAGTAGCTACCTGAGTCCGTTTCTTTATGTTTGAGTATTTGTCTATNNTTGTTTGGAGTAATTTTGTACTATATTAACTTCTAAACATTAGATTTTCTTTCTCTAATCAATTATTAGGCATTCTATCTTAATTTCTTCTTTAGTTTCTTTTTTTTTTCATGAGTAGCTAAATTTCTAGCTAGGGTTGTGGCCCAACCCTAGTGTGGCTACTTAATGAGTATTTTAGGGCTTGTTTG
>NW_017687783.1:0-3847 GCF_001879085.1 Nicotiana attenuata
ATATATATATATATATTTTAGTAAAAATATTTAAATTTTTAATAAACTACAAAATTTGAAAACTAATCAAATAAGTATGACAGTAGAAAGGAATGTATGAAAAGAGGGGGATAGAGATAATGTTATGATATTTACATTTTGAATTAATTAAAAAATAAAAGATAAATAAATAACACTCAAGAAAAGTATCAATAATACTAAGTACTTGCTAATTCAATAATAGAAATAAAAAGGAACAACCAATTTATTTGATTACTATATGATTTGTATCCTTTAATTTTTTATTGATTGTATTATATTTCTGCACACTATATTAAATAATAAAATACAACTAATATTTATTAAATTTATATAATATATTAGATCATAATTTTATTAGATTAATATTCTGCCAAATTTCTGCGCATCGCGCGGGTTGTTATACTAGTTTGGATAATGAGAGCTCCATACTTTTGCTGTACAACTCCTCCACAAGAGTATCATTAGTACTTCCCCCTCTAGAATTTCTACCAGAGGGAAATTCATTTTGGGATTGGGTTATGACTCAACCAGTGGTGAGTATAAGATCCTTCATATTCGGGATGGCTTAGGTGGTTGAAAATTACCTAGTGAAATTCTCGCGCTGAAAGGTGGCTCCTGGAGAAGCATCGATGAACATCCTCGTGGCATTTGCACTGTGTTGTTAGGTATGCGATCTTTGCCATTTGTACATGAGGCATTTCATTGGATCGCTATTTTGGGAAAGTGTTTCGTGGTGGTTTCGTTTAGTATTTCAAATGAAGTGTACGGAGAGATACCCTTGCCAAAGGAAATGTTAAGCTTGAAGGGTAACACGTCTATTGGCATTTCAGTGTTAGAAGGAATGGTTTGTATTTATTCTAACTAGTATACGTACCCGCGCGATGCGCAGATTGTTTCAAAGAAAAAAAAATGATATAGTAGAAACATGTCTTTATTATAGACTAAATTTAGCGATCACATTCAAAAGAATTAAATCAAAAAACAAATATACGAATTTCATAGGAGTGTATCTATGCGAGGAACCACCAATATCTATGCACAGAAACATGATTAGCAGAGAAGGTTGGATAACTGTAATAAGCCAAAAGATAAAGTAGATTTCCAAAAATGCACTTCATGTTCATATACACATCGTCCATAGTTGCAGGGAAAGTAAAATAATGATACAAAATCTCAACCAATAATCAAATATATATTGATAGTAGATATAAAGTAATCGAGAGTTTTGTTATAGTCAATTTGAATAAACACCAAATCCAAGAGAACATATGTGCGATAGAAGGCAACAACGTTAAATTTTTACTATTAATTACAACATTTTAAAACTAAATTAGCAATTTTTGTGTAAATTTGGATAGCTTAGTTGTTACAACATACTGGAGTAATGCTACAGAAGTACTTGGCTTTAAAAAGGATAAGTCCACCTGAAAAAGCAGAAATTTATCTCAAGTTATTATCAGAAAAACAAAGAACAATTATACATATGTGTAATTCACAGTAAGTAAGACATCACCTTTTGTTGTGGTGTACTTTGGATCAGAAGTATATGAGAACATGAGCAAGTCAGTCATGTTGGTTGATGATATAAACGTTGGCTCACATGGATAACTAAGATCTTGGAAATACCCAATCCTTGTTAGCATAATCGATATAACATTTTTAAGTCTTAGATGAAATGCATACATTATAAATATTAATTCTCATCAAGGTTTTATTTACGGACATAACAGTAATGTTGTTGCAGTCGCAAACACCTTCATCAAAAACTACATGTTCCTTTACAGCTGAGGCAAAGTTCTCTGTTGCATACTTAAGGTAACTTTTTTCATCTGTAAAAACAAATGTATGTTGCAGATTATAATAAGTAGAACATTTGGTACTCTTAATGAAATAAAAGAATGTGAAATGTTAGAAGATTTTACGAACAATATGTTGCCTTTATTGCTCCAGGTGAATCCCCCCTCAACCACACATACATAGTTGCATAAAAAGATGGAAACACTTATTACAACCATTCTAACGACTATCGCTGCTGAAAGTCCACCAACACGAATAACTATCTACATCAGAAACATCTCGACTGAATTTACACAACAAAGATATTTCTTTGAGCTGCAAAAATTTATAAAAAAATACATTTATCAGCCTTTCGGCTTTGATCAAGTGAAGAAGATGGGGTTTTGCTTAACTCGCAAGCCCACGCCTTTTCATCTCTGCCCCCACCCAACACACCCACCCAACACACCTAAAAGAAACACAAGAGTGGAAAGGATCTCTAACCTTCTCATGATCCCAGATGTTCAGTATAAAAGGATCTCGCTAGATTTAGTTCCAACTCATGTGTTATTTCTTCAATTCTTGGGAAAATGAGTTAGATTAAATCTATCATTTAATTAAATTTTCTGCAAAATTAGTGTGCTGTGTATGACTCTCAAGTACCATGTAAGCTCTACAAACACAAAACAATGATGCAATAAAGTGAATAGGCAACTTCATGGAGAAAAAATTAGACTACATAGTTAGTTGGTCAGAAGCAAACCTTAGACATCAAAAGAATGTTCTTTGCATGTTCTTTATAATTTCCTCATCGTCAGTAAGCGTAACAACTTTTAAGACTTCATCTTTATTGTGATTGTTGAAACTCTTAACCTCAACTTTAAACATGTACCTTTTTTCAACAATATTTTAAATTTCTATTGTACATGAAGAGTCGTCTGCAGCATCAGAAGTCTAGCAAAAAAAGACATAATGAGTGTGGTTAACAGAAGCTACAACATCAAAAGTAAAAAGTAAATGTAATATGGTGTACATATTTTGTTGGTTCTTTATTAGAATCGATTAAATTGTTATAAAGATGATGCTTTAATTGTCATAGTAAGTGTTTTATTAAGCATAAGCTAAATTCGACGAATAATGCACTAAATAAAACTAGTAATATGAAAAGAGTAAAGTAGAAGATGGGAAACTAAAATGAAATTATAAGTTTTCTGATGCAAAATGCCTCTTCGTTCATAGCCTCACTTTTACAGTCCATCAAATGTTTCACCTACTCATCAAGTAATTATAAAAATGTTCTTCAACAGGTCGTCATGACTCATGAACTATCATGATCCGATGAAGAGTAGCACTACTGGGGCTCCCCTATTAGTTGGTAGAGCTTAATCACATAATTGTTTTCATTGTCCTGAATAACAAATCATTTAAGTGAATATTTTGTGTTAAACTCTTTCGACTCTTCATACTTCTTACTGGACTCAACCTTGTACATATGTTTTCAGTGTTAAGCTTATGTGATTCTTCACTACCAGTTAAACATCTCCAATGATCTCATAGAGTTTGAAAAAGGGTTGTCAGGCCTGTCGCGATCCGGATTTTTCCAAAGCCTTAGAATACGAACCTTTAACTTCCAATTCATTGACTTGCTGTTTATTTCACTAACGAAATTGATTTCAGCCGCCATTATATCATGAAATAGACAGAGGTATTTGTAAATATAAGTAGAAACTAAAACTTCACGAAAATTATATGTTAAAGGAATACAATCTCAAGTGGAATAAAGATTGTTCATAAAATACAAATTATACCAATCACCTCTTGTACTGTAGAATTGCTGTTTGATATTGATAATAGGTGAATTTGACTATAATCTCACCTTAAATAATCACCTTCTTGTGTAGTTTTAATGCTAAAAGTGATGACAAAATGCTCTTATTAGTGCTTTTCATGATTTGTAGGTGATATATGTATAAAGACGGCTAAGGAGCAGTTTTGGAGTCAAAAGTGATGAAAAAGAGGCCAACTGTGAAATTTCCCAAGTGACCCGTGC
>NW_017687783.1:5685-6059 GCF_001879085.1 Nicotiana attenuata
ATTGATGAGATTGTGAGTTTCAAACAGAAACCAATGGAGACACTACACGAGACATGGGGCAGGTTTAAAGGAAGGTTGGTTATGTGTCCCCACCATGGTGTTCCAGAGCAGATGTTGGGACAACGGTTTTACATGGGGCTGTCAGACAGCTTGAAGAATATAGTTGATGCCTCGGCTGGTGGGGCATTCTTGAGTCAAGACTTGGAGAGAAGGTCAGAATTTGCTCGACAAGATGGCGCAGAATTCGGGTTGGACATTTTAGGAATGCACCTATCACTCCAGTGGTGCACTCAGTGCCTCTTGATCCTTCTAATCAATGGCTGAAAACATGGCGACTCGTTTTGACGCAAAATGGAAGCTATCCTCACCAAAAA
>NW_017687784.1:0-879 GCF_001879085.1 Nicotiana attenuata
GGTATCTATAGAATATAATTTTTTTAAATGGTACTTATTTAAAATAAATAAGGTGTTAACCTTTGCTATAGGAGGTAAAAATTCCTATAATATACATGCTTATATATATATATATATATATATTAACCAATTTTATATTTTAGGGAAGTTAAAACTTATACATATATTAGAACTTACGCAAATGGCCGATTGATTAATCTATTTGAAACTAAATGTGATATAATCATAATATTTAAGATTAGTTGCCTATTATAGACTTATAATTACTGTTAATAATTATAATATATATATTTTGGCAAAATGTGTGATAAGTAATTTAAATAATTCTTCTAAAGATAATTTATAAATATATTTTATTTATTTATTATTAATCGGGAAGCTACGTAAATTAATTAAACAGGGAAGGGCCAAAATTGATCGCCAACAACCAGTCCTTGTGATATTGTATGGGGTCCAACCATTTTATGTATTGATTATTGATGATCTTTCGTTTGACTTGTGTCATTTGTTATTTAGCTTGCCTAGCGGGTAGGGTTAGGTGCTGTCACGACTTGGAGACAGCTTGGATTTGAAAACCGAATCTCTCAGTCGGTGGGGGAATTTGGGACCAAGAGTAGGGGTGTTCAAAACCGAACCGAAACCGAAAACCGAACCGAAACCGAAGCTTAATGGCTTATTGGTATCGGGTTAACGGTTTAACAGACGGGAAATGGATTGAAATTTTTTTATTAACGGCTTATCAGTTTGGGGGCGGATTATTCAATTTTCTTAACGGATAATACATTAACCCGTTAAGAATATATATATATATATATATATATAAAATCCAATCCAAACGTTACCGGTGATATCATATCTCTATGTTCCGTACTCAACTCC
>NW_017687784.1:5207-6059 GCF_001879085.1 Nicotiana attenuata
TTTTTACTTTTACTCCTGTACATTTTCTTATTTTATATTCCTGTTTACCCCTGGAGCATTCGTTCCCTTCCCCAGTTTGTATTTGTTTATTTCTGTTTGCCTCTTCGTTGTATTGTATATATATATACCTGCACAGGTTTTATCTGGAGTCTGGTCCTAGCCTCGTCACTACCGTCGCCGGGGTTAGGCCAGGCACTTGCCAGCACAGTGGGGTCGGTTGTGCTGATGCTACACTCTGTGCTCTTTTGCACAGATCCAGGTGACGGAGTAGCTGACATTGCACAGCAGTAGCCAGGGAGCAGTCCTTCAGTCCACGAGATCCCGAGGTAGTCCTGCAGGCGTCCGCAGGCCCGACATCTCTTTTATCCCCTTTCTGCCCTGTTTCCCTTGTACCGAGATAGAGTTTTATTATTTTGCTTCAGACCTTGTATTTAGCATTCTTAGATGGTCCGTGAATGATTGTGACACCAGGTGCTGGGTAGAGACTTGTGTTGATGTCTAGACGTTGTTGCTATATTTTCAGTTCAGACTTCCGCTATCTTTTATTAATCGTAGTATTTTAAATTTCTTATGCATCAATAATTTATATTGTTTAATCATGGGTAAAATGAGTTAGGATGATGTTTGCGGCTGTTCTTGGCTTGCCTAGCTTCCACGAGTAGGCGCCATCACGACTCCCGAGGGTGGGGATTTCGGGTCGTGACAAGTTGGTATTAGAGCTCTAGGTTGCATAGGTCTCACAACTCACGGATAAGCTTAGTAGAGTCTGAGGGATCGGTATGGAAACGTCTGTATTTATCCCCAGAGGCTACCGAGTTAGAAAAAGTTTCATATTTGTTCTTTCTTATCCTG
>NW_017687785.1:0-773 GCF_001879085.1 Nicotiana attenuata
ATTCCAAGTAAGTCATGTAGAGGTGAAACTAATAACAGGAAACTCAATCATATCAAGAACAACTTCATATTCGGTGATTACAAGGATCTAAGAGCCTAAAAGGGGCAATTTTCCACAAATAAATCCGAGCACGCACTCGTCACCTCGCGTACAAGGAATACAATCAACAAGGAAGACTCAAATCCTAAGGGGAAGTCCCACACACAAGGTTAGGCAAGATACTTACCTCGAACCGGCTAAAATCAACTAGCAACCACGTTCTTGCCACGAGTACTCGACTCCAAATGGCCCAAATCTATTCAATTAAATCACACATTGTAAATAACATCTCAAGCAACTGATTCTACCATTTAATTCAAAGCTAAAGCGCGAAATTAGGCAAAATGACCAAAATGCCCCTCAGGACAACGTCTCGGAATCGGATAAATTTTACATTTTCAAAACCCTCGTACCCTCACGAGTCTAACCATATAAAAATATCTCAAATCGGAGGTTAAATTCCCACTCAAAATTTAATAATTTGGTCTATGAAGTTTTTACCCAATTTTTAACCAAAATTCGAAATTAAAGGATGAAATTAAGAGGAGATTCATGGAAATTGGTCTAAATCGAGTGAGAATCACTTACCCAAATCGCCCAGGTGAAAATCCCTTCAAAAATCGCCAAGAATCGAGCTCTAGAAGTCAAAAATGGGATAAAAATGGTGAAACCCTCGAAATTGGGATTAAATATGTCTGCCCAGAAAATTGGTCATCGCGAACGCGGAAGAAGCA
>NW_017687785.1:5380-6059 GCF_001879085.1 Nicotiana attenuata
ATATGAAACAACGATTCCATAATACTAAGTTCAACAACAAGGAAGTTAACATGAATCAAATAATTACAATTAAGGAAATTTCAACTAAACATGGGATATCTAACTTCTTTCCAATTAAGACCAATTAATCACGCGAGAGGTAGAATAATGCTTTCAAGATAAAGACAAGCAGTTAGGAATGCTAATGTGACTACAGAAGGGTAATTGTCTACAGTTAAACAACTAAAAGTCGATTAGGCAACAAGATCAGCCAAAAAGGGCAGATAAATTCCAAGTAAGTCATGTAGAGGTGAAACTAATAACAGGAAACTCAATCATATCAAGAACAACTTCATATTCGGTGATTACAAGGATCTAAGAGCCTAAAAGGGGCAATTTTCCACAAATAAATCCGAGCACGCACTCGTCACCTCGCGTACAAGGAATACAATCAACAAGGAAGACTCAAATCCTAAGGGGAAGTCCCACACACAAGGTTAGGCAAGATACTTACCTCGAACCGGCTAAAATCAACTAGCAACCACGTTCTTGCCACGAGTACTCGACTCCAAATGCAGGAGAGCTTTCAGAAGCTCAAGACATCATTAACTACAACCCAGTAATGATATTCCTACAGTTGGGTCGTATACTGTCTATTGTGATGCCTCAAGGATTGGCCTTGGAGCGCTGTTGATGCAGG
>NW_017687786.1:0-698 GCF_001879085.1 Nicotiana attenuata
CGGCCAACTTTGTCATATTGGATTGTGAAGTGGATTTCGAAGTGCCTATTATTCTTGGAAGACCTTCCTAGCTACGGGGAAGGCATTGGTTGATGTGGATGCAGGGGAGTTAACATTCTGTGTGGGTGATGAGAAGGTGGTATTTCATGTGTGCAAATCAATGAGACAACCCAATAGTACGGAGGTGTGTTCATTTGTGGACATTGTCACGGCGGTGATAGTGGATGACACAAGTGCCTTGATTAATGTTGAAGATCCTCTTGAAGCCGTGCTTCTTAACATGGATGTCAATGATGATGCCGGTAGAGTGGAGTGCGTGAATGCATTGCATGGAGTGGGTTCATATTCATATGAGCCTAGGAAGCTATCTTTGGATCTTGAGAATTGCAAAACTTCGCCAACCAAGCCATCAATTAAGGAGCCACCGGTGTTGGAGTTGAAACCACTTCCTCCACACCCCAGGTATGAATTCTTGGGCTCTAATTCTACTCTTCTAGTTATTCTTTCTTCTTGCCTTACTAACCTGCAGGTTGAGGCCACTGTGGAGGTGCTTCAAAAGCGAAAAAGGGCAATAGGATGGACTTTGGCGGACATCAGGGGAATAAGCCCCGCATTTTGCATGCATAAGATCATCTTGGAGGAGGATGCACGACCATCTCTTGAACATCAAAGGAGACTCAACGAGGTGATGCAAGAAG
>NW_017687786.1:5308-6059 GCF_001879085.1 Nicotiana attenuata
AACCCAAAATCCAAAAAGTATCAGCCACCCACCTCTGCCCCAACTGGCCAGTCTGAGGAGCCAGTTGCGGTAGAGCCTTCTATTGGACCATCCTCCATCCCGACCACTTCCACCAGTGAGCCCTTACCCCCAGGTCCTTCTACTTCAACTGACCCGGCAGTTCCTGTTTTAAAGGCTCATCGGTTCACTGCCCACCAGCTCAGTCAGTCTTTAGCCAGTCTAAACAGCTGGATGTCAGCAGCGACATCCAAGTTGTCCACTTTGGCTACTACAGTTGAGGCACATTCAGCTCCATCCATTGCTCAGATTCCTCCTTCCATTGAGGAGACATTGAAGAAGCTCCTGGCTAACCAGGAGAAGATTTTGGCGACCCAGGCCACCTTGACTACGGCGGTAGCCTCACATGGCAAGGCTTTGAAGGAGCTTGCAAAGGAACATAAGAAAATGAGAAAGTCGAGGGCGTCTCGGGAGTCGGTAAAGAAGCTGCGAGCAGATGTGGACAAGCTTTTGGCAGACCAGATGCCATTAGACTTGCTATTGGGGGATCCATCTCTAGATCCAGCAGCAGCACAACCACAACAGGAGGAGGAGCCTAGGCACCCAAGGAAGAAGAGGAAGCTTCCTAGCACTAAGGGTGTTGTGATAGAGGTGGCACAGGTTCAGGAGGATACCTCCACTGCTCCACCAGATGTTCAGCCGGTCCATGACCCGGCCCCTGTCCTAGCAGCAGAGCAGCAGCAGGCGGGACCAG
>NW_017687787.1:0-763 GCF_001879085.1 Nicotiana attenuata
AGTTTGCTAAAGCCCTATGTGACTTGGGGGCTAGCATTAATTTGATGCCGTACTCAGTCTTCAAGACTTTGGGAATTGGGCAACCTAGGCCAACCTCAATGAGACTTCAAATGGCGGAGCGGTTGATGAAGAGGCCTTTAGGTATAATTGACGATGTGCTTGTCCGGGTGGACAAATTCATATTGCCGGCCGACTTTGTCATATTGGATTGTGAAGTGGATTTCGAAGTGCCTATTATTCTTAGGAGACCTTTCCTAGCTACGGGGAAGGCTTTGGTTGATGTTGAAGCTGGTGAATTGACATTTCGAGTGGGTGATGAAAAGGTGGTATTTCATGTTTGCAAATCAATGAGGCAACCCAACAGCACGGAAGTATATTCACTTGTAGACATTGTCACATTTGTGATAGTGGATGACACAAGTTCCATGATGAATGTTGAAGACCCACTTGAGGCCGTACTTCTTGGCATGGATGTGGAAGATGATGCTAGCAGGGTGGAGTGCGTGAATGCATTGCGTGGTATGTGTTCATATTATTATGAGCCTAGGAAGCTATCTTTGGATCTTGAGAATCGCGAAACTCCGCCAACCAAGCCATCAATTGAGGAGCCACCGGTGTTGGAGTTGAAGCCACTTCCTCCACACCTCAGGTATGAGTTTTTGGGTTCAAATTCTACTTTACCTGTTATTCTTTCTTCGTGCCTAACTAACATGCAGGTTGACGCCACTTTGGCGGTTCTTCAAAAGCGCAAAAAGGCGATTGG
>NW_017687787.1:5191-6059 GCF_001879085.1 Nicotiana attenuata
GTGCGTCCTTGGTTGGCCGACTACTTGGCAGCCCCAGGCACTGTTCCAAAATGGTTGAAAGCGGGGGAGAAGATTCTGCGGAACACCTTGGTTGACGTTTGTTTGTAGTAGACTTGATCCTTCCACCCATGATCACACAGTTCCTCTTGCCCGGGCTGTTCTTGTGGCATCCTTCATGGCCGGGCTTCCTCTCAATGTGGGTAACATCATCTCGAGAGTGATTTCTGCTGTGGGACAGGAGACGACCACAAATTACCCCTTCCCCAACACCCTATCTCTGTACTTTTGGGATCTGAAGGTCAAGAAGAAACGATTTGATGTCACAACCAAGTCGGTGGCCCCCTACTCATGGTATAGCCAGTTGGGTTCGGACAACCCAAAGTCAAAGAAATACCAGCCACCCACCTCTGCCCCAACCGGCCAGTCTGAGGAGCCGGTTGCGGCGAAGCCTTCTACCGGGCCATCCACCATTCCTGCTGCTACTACCAGTGAGCCCTTGCCCCTAGGTCCTTCTACTTCAGCTGACCCGGCAGTCCCTTCATCAAAGACTCATCGGTTCACTGCCCACCAGCTCAGTCAGTCTTTAGCCAGTCTGAACAACTGGATGTCAGCTGCGACATCCAAGTTGTCCACCTTGGCTACTACAGTTGAGGCCCAGTCAGCACCAGCCACTGTTCAGATTCCTCCTTCTATTGAGGAGACATTGAAGAAGCTCCTGGCCAACCAGGAGAAGATATTGGAGACTCAGGCCACCTTGACTAAGGCAGTTGATGCGCATGGCAAAGCTCTGAAGGAGCTTGCCAAGGAACATAAGAAGATGAGAAAGTCAAGGGCGTCGAGGGAGTCGGTGAAGAAGCTTCGAGCTGAC
>NW_017687788.1:0-6059 GCF_001879085.1 Nicotiana attenuata
AATTTTCAATTTTCATTAATAAAACTCCTAAACTTTTCTATTACAAAAGACTCTAACATACTCATTTTTTTGGAAATTTAAGAACTACAAATTAACTCAAAACAACAACTGAAGTACAGACTCGATAAATGAAAATCATGAATGCATAAGTGCTTCGACTCCTGGGGCCCGTGGGACATCATTCGGTCTTGCCACGGGCCTACGTGCGAGTTCCCCTTGAAGTTGCTCCAAATCACTCCTTATCTGGCGGACAAATGTCATTACTGCAGCGAAGAAGGTGGTTTAAGTCATGTCCTCACATGCTTGGCATTTTGTGACGATGTAGTCGGCAATGGCTCTAACCCTCTCTCGGACAATACCCTTTTCCTGAAGCAAGCGCCCGATTTGCTGATTCCGGGCTTCTAACACCTGAGCGTCATGAAGGCTTTGATTCTGTAACTGTTGCACTTCTTCCTTCATCTGGTCCATCAAAGCATAACAATGTTTCCTTTTGGTTTTAAAGTTCCTAGCCTGTTTGGCTGCCTCATTTTCAATGGTAGATAGCTTCCTCTCCAGATTGGGGATTGTCCCCTCATATTTTCTTTTCATTTGTTGCACATACACTGCCCGCCCTTCCGCATTCTTTGCCAGTTGTGCTCGGAATCTTGCTAGACTGGCCTCAGATTTCTCTAAGTCGTCTTGACACTCGAGCACTTTCTTTCTCAGACAGCTTATAAACCTTTCATCAGCTCGACTTCTCTCCGGGTTTCTAGCAGCTATTCTTATTTTCTGGATCTGAGCTTTGAGGGCTTCATTTTCCTGAGCTAGCTTCTTCTTCTCCCCTTCATCTGCAGCAACTTGGACACTGTTGTCAAATTTGAGGTCCCTGATTTGTCCCTCTAATTTACTTATCTTGGCCCTATAGCTGGCTTCTTTTGTCAACCAGTCCCACTGCTCCCGCGAGTCATTAGTGGATTGTTGAACATGGGGTCTCTTAGCAGGTCTCTCGGGCTCTCGAGGGATTTGGAACCTTTACCGAACCAATTCATGTAATTGGGGTCTACCTCACCTTTAGCTAAATCACCCACCAAAGTTTTAGGTTCTAAAAATCTGCATTCATTCCAAACTTTACGAACTCTCCCTTCTGGGAATACAGCCTTTGGGCCCAATTCGACAACTTCTGGACTCAAATCTTCGTCATGGGGAATAGTTTGAAACCTGCCCAGTTGGCGCAAAACCCGGTGAGGAGCATATGGCTGAATGCTCCGGAGATCCATTAAGAGAATATAGCACACTTCAGATGACATGTATATGACTTCGGTGATAGGGAGCCACCCGAAAGTCCACTCAATTTTATCCGAGGTCAAAGAACTAAAGTTTGTAAACCAAGCCTCCGTACCCTCTGGAAATTCAACACCTACCACTCGGTTTTCGAACTCTTCGATGCAATTCAAACCAGTCATGCCGTAGTTCATATACCCGACACGGTGACAGAGATGTTCTTGTATCCACAATTGTAGTAGCAGGTTACAGCCTTGGAAGAATTTTCCCCTTCTCGGCAGATGGTCAAAGCTCGGTAAATCTCAGACAAGATCATTGGAACCAGGGTGCCATTAGCTTTCTTGATCGCGCGACATCAACCATTCCCACGAGGCCCAATTCTATGTTGTCGTCTTTTCGTGGACAGATTATAACACCCAAGAATGCTACTATAAAGCCAAACCCCGCCGTGCCTCCCACTTATCTTTGTTTCCTACATAGGTTAGACCAGTATTCGGTGCTTCAAAACCTCGGGGATTGCCATAGCGTTGGTACAAGAACTGGAAAGTGCAAAACCCTTCAGATAAGTTCCCATCCTGAATATCCCGACTATAACTCAACAAATCCAAAAACTTGTGGGGAGATACTGTTCTTGGTGATACCGGGTACCGACTCCTAAGGTTTCCGCTAAGGCCAGCATAACCCGCAATTTCCTCTAGCATGGGGGTGAGCTCGAAATCAGAAAAGCGGAATACATTGTGGGTTGGATCCCAAAAAGTTAGCAAGGCTTCAATCACATCCAATCTTGGCTTGATTTTCAAAAGTCTGACAAGACCACCCAAAACCTTAACCACAGTCCCTCGGCTGCCTTTCCCTAAGTCGTTCCACCACAAATGGAGCTGTAAAGGGATCTCCTCAAGAGCTGTGAAGGGTTCATTTTCATTGGTGCTCATCCTGCACATTTATTAGGGTGATTTAATTAAGATCATGATTCATTTTGACTCGAGAAAAAGTTAACACTATATATATATATATATATTTCAAAAAATTCATAAAAATCCGGCTTTGCAAATACGGCCTTTCAGCACTTCGGGGAAGAAGATTTTAAGGATGTGTTTGCTAACCGCCCAAAACTTTGGAAAAGCGACCAAAGGTGGCTGTTCTTGCAAAAACGGCCTTCCGGCGCCCTTGTAGGGACATTTGGCTATTTTAGACAAGAATGGCATCACCTTACTTATTTATGACAAAACACTAAAATTTGTTCGTTTGGGTTATTTTTGCAAAAAGGAAGTTGGACCCGATGGGGGTTGCCTACGTATCCCACATCCGGTGAGAATCAAACTTGCGTAGTTTGGTCAGGTTTGACAAAACCAACTAAAACAGAATTTTCTTTCTTTTTTTTCTCTTTTTTTTTAAAAATTTCGGCAGAGTTTCAGTATGTTTTTTTTGGTTTTTCAGAAATAGGCAATTATCTCTCTTAGCCCTCACATTGACTTTTCTTTCCCCAACTTTTCTCTTATTATCCAAGCCGGTCAACATGCAAATCCGAAGCAAATAAATGCACAAGTAGCAAGTTGGATGCATCAGGATGGTCTTTTCATTTCGGGTACACCTGTCCTAGACAGACCCAACCCCTGTGTTGAGTCTCCAAAGTCAAATGCACGTGATGCAAACAATCGTCCCTACTAGGGATCCGGCATGAGGTTTTGTTATACTAGGTTTAAAAACCTGGGTTTATTGTTCTAGACCTGGCTTACCCGAGCGGACAGCTCGAGCCGAGGGGGGGCAGCGTACTGGGAATACAGAAGCTTCACTGGCTTTGCAACTTGTCCGAACCTCGTTCTAAAATTGGATAAGACTCTAGACAGAAGAGAAGTCACACGAAGTGCACACTCCCCAGGTGATTTAGAAGACTCAGAGAGAAGAAGGGTTTCATAGCAGTTTATATACAGTTCACAAAATATCAAAGCAGTAAAAGCGGCATTTAGCATATTAGGCTCAAACATGTACAAAATCAGATAATAAATAAAGCCAACTACAACAGCTATTCTAACTTATTAGCCGCTTTTAATTAATTTTAAGAAGATTCAACGTTATCTAAAACACGTCTTAGAACCACGCCACATGAAATGCACCAGCAGTCCGCGACACGTTTTATTTAACGTTGTTGAGATTTGGATTTGGGTCACATGAAATGCACACCCGAGTTTAGGAAAGTAATTTTTAAAATAGCGCGCCTAAAGCAACTACGCACTTTCAACTTTGCGAGGGCCATGGAAAATTCAACTAAATGGCACGCCTTCATTTCTAAGGATTAAAATGAATTAAGAGAGGGCCATGCATTTTGAGATTTTATTTGGCACGGCACACCTCGATTCCATTTTTTAAAGGAAACTTGAACTAAATTTTGGAGGGCCATAAACTATGTATTGCCTAATATAGCACACCTCTTTTTTTTAATCTAATGTCCATGCTAGCCTAAATATAAAGACCCCCACGTTAAAGAAAAGGCAAATTTGATTGCTACAAGGGTCATGCCATCTTCAGCAATTGAAAAGGAGATTTGAAGCAGGCAGGCCCAACGCAGTGAGGCCTGCAACTTCGTTTCAAATGGCCTCATGATCCAAGGCCCAAAGAACAGCCTAACACTTTTGAGGACTAAGGCCTGAAGAGGAGAAGACTCGAATCCGAGTCCCCAGGCGTGTAAATGGCATACCAAATCCAGAGCATTGCCCTGAACCTGGCAAGGCTTTAAATAACAAACAAATCAATTGGTAATCATGCTTGAATCAGCCCAACGAACTTCAAAAGACAATTACGAGGTTTCCAATTGACTTAAAACCATCTGTTAAATATATATAGTTAACAAGCGAAATCTTTTGAGATTATTCAATAAACAGACATGAATCTATCTCCAAACTAAACATGCTTAACATATCACAAGCAAATCAGCACATAGCTTGAACCCTAGACCATTTCCTTTTCTTTTGAACGTGATTTTATACTAACCAACACTTAAGAAGTAATCAGTTACCCATTGTATGAACATAGCACTATGTTATGACATCCCCATGAATTGCATAGCAGGGAAGATCTGACACAGCATACCCTACTTGAACAGGACTGAACAAAAAATCTAACTACTGATTCGATTAACAGGATTTCATCAAGTTTTGTGACGGTTCGAAATCAGATACAACAATAAGAGTCCAATTATCACAAACCAGTACCTAGCTATAAGGTGTTTGATAGAAAAATGGGTTCCTATCAGATACAAACCAAGTACAACTCCTAAAAGAGTCTTACAAACAACCGGCAAAATACAGTGCATCGAATAAACTCAAAATCATGTAATTTAGGAGAAATGAAGCTAAACTAATGAATCAGAACATGCTGAAGCCATGCTTAAAACTCCAGGTTTCATTTCACAATTCAAGTCAAAGCCTCACATGAGGTAGAATTCAGAAGACATGTACCTGGAAATGGAAAGGAAAACAAAGAAATGAAGATTCAGCAGGAGAACAGCAGCAGAAAGCTCAACCAAAAAGAAGCAGCAGCAGAGTCAGCTAAAACCCAACAATGAAACAGTGTTTCCAACAGCAAAGTTTAAACCAAAACCTTTAAATATCCACAACTCAATCCATTTCAAACCAAGTGCAAGACTGTGAAATTTTCAGTGGTTTTAAACTAAACAATGAGGATCAAAAGAACCAAAACCAAGCAGAATTTTGAATAGTTTTCACAAAGAACTGCAGGGAATTCAAGGTTATTTCAGAATTTTTTCAAAGAAAGCAGCCGTTTCAATTTTCAGGATATTTTTCTCTTAATTTTTCTCTGCCTTGAACCTCAAGTAAGGATGCCTTTATAGGCAATCTTCTAGGGCAACAGAAATAAGCTCATTTTTGCACTTAAAACCTTTTGCAATTTTCGTTTTTGCTCAAGTACCCTCACTTTAAAATCAGTTTTCCAAAATAACCCCAATCCCAGCTTCCTAGAAGTTTCCCAAGTCTGTTAGGAGAGATTCCCTCACCTAGATTTCCTAATTTACCCCTTAGGATCCCTATTTTTACCTTAAGAAACCAAAACATGGGTCAAATTGACCCAAATCAATTTGTTATGGGTCTGTATAACCCACGTTGAATCCCCTTTTGGGCTTTCCGATTTTCACGACCCAAATCAACATTGAAAGTTCAAAACTCTCGAATGCTCATTTACAGAGTCTTAAAGACTCGTGAAGTTTGGGCCTAAAAATCAAAACACATTCAAATTTAAAACCATAAAACAAATACTAACTAAACAAATCTAAAACTAACATGCAAACACGAATGATTTGAAGAGATACAAAAAATGGAGAACAAAAAATCAGAAAATAAAAGGAAGAAACAGAAGAAGATGAGAAGTGAACTATAAAAATAAAAATTAAATAACATAAGATAAAGAAAAATACCTAAGAAGTGGTCATGGATAGTGAAAAATCGAAAAGGACCTTCACATCTTCAAATTTTTGGCCGAGTTTGACCTTAATCGTGTGTTCTTGTCAAGAACACACGAAAAAAATCAAACTAAACCTAAATCCTCACTGAAATCTCGATTTTGAAGCTTTTGGGATTTTAGGTTTCAGAATTTCGATTCAAAATTTGAAGAGTTCCGGACTGATTCGAGGGCAAAGGGTTATGGATTTGGTATGAGGGGGTCATGGGGGTTGTATGGTGTTAATTTGAGCCGATTTGGTGGTGGCGCCGTCGGCCGGAGACGGTGGAATTCTAGGGCGGCGCTCTAGGGTTTCGTTTGGGTCTCTAAAGAGGGGGTAAGATGAGAGA
>NW_017687789.1:0-840 GCF_001879085.1 Nicotiana attenuata
TACCACACCTTGAGACTACCACAAGTCGAGGTTGAAATATGGTTAGCATACTGGTTTGACTTATTTTATTCTCTAATTTATCTATATTATTCCTTATTTATCAATTGGCATTGATTTAAATCACATATCCTTAAAACCAAAATATAAGTTTAATTGTTACTCGAATTTTATGGTAAACAATCTGGTTGGTGATCACAGCCTTATTTGTGTAATGTAGCTTTTGGATAAAATGAGAAGTCTCAATCTTGTAGGTACTGTAGTTTATTTGTGAGACAAAGAGCTGAGTCCAAAATTCATTTGCCAGTCACAAACTGCGCGGGTCTCCAATCGAATCAGCATTCCTATATGACAAACTACAGCTTACCCCGAGTAAGTTGAGATTGGTTACATGAATCCTCAATACCTGTCACTCCATTTGGACTGTTTTATTCCAAATAATTTCGATACGAATAAGCAAATAAAAAGAAAATTTTATTAGTATGGCGTAATTAGTACATCATCATAAGGAATGTACTAACAGATAACAAGAACAGTGGAAACTCAAGGCAGCCGGGGAAACTTTGAGAAATCTGGTCGTCTACGTTCATTATATGCATTCTTGCCTTCGCTGCCTTCTTCAGTTCCATAAATAGAAGAGTGGCATCTCCCCCAAGCCCCTGAGATAATTTAAAGAAAGAAAATGAGTATTGGCTTCTTCAGTTCCATAAATCTCGATATTTCCAGAATTATGGAGTATTATGTTCTGTGTCTTTGCTTTATCAAATGAAAAGAGTAAATGCATAGAGTAGCGGCTAAAGGAAAACGAAAAAGTAAAAACGTAACTAGGGTAAAAGTTTGACT
>NW_017687789.1:5382-6059 GCF_001879085.1 Nicotiana attenuata
ACTTTCTAGTAGCAGTGGTTCTAGACAAGACAAACATAATACGAACCAAGCAATTAAGTCTAGTAGGCAGTGGTTCGACCCGTATAGGATGAATTAAACATAATAAGGTACCTATAGGCATGATTTCTAACACATCACATATAATAGCACACTGTTAGACCTATAGGCAGGATTTCTAACACATTACATATAATAACACATTGTTGGACCTATAGGTTGGATTTCTACCCAACTTTTATTGCCAAAAAATAGAAACCCTTCCCAATTTCACTAACACCCCAGAATTGTTATTACAAAATAATTATTACAGACCAGAAATTAATGTAATGAATTACAAAGTGAGTAAACAATAGGGAGCCTACAGCAGGCCCCAATTACACCTGGACAGGCCAGGCCTTCAACTCACAATAGCTCCAAAACCCATGTTCATACAACATAACCAGTTGTGGAATGATTCACCCATATATCAATGCTGAGCATACAGAACCCACATCCCTAGCGTGTCAGAGTTCCCAAGAGCTTCAAGAACCTAGGGCAGTGCTCACACTAGAGAGATTGATCTGAAGCAGTTCAAGAGAAGACTAGGGACCAAGTCCTAGTGTGTCAGAGTTCACAAGGGTCTCACATGGACCCTGAGCAGTGCTCACACTAGGGAGGTCAGAGGACAGAACCTAAAT
>NW_017687790.1:0-685 GCF_001879085.1 Nicotiana attenuata
TGTTTTGAGCTGAGTAAGTATTTTGTGGGGTGGGTGCGCGCCATTGTGCATGGGTAGGAGGTTGGGGGTATGTCTGGGCATGGTGGACACAGAAATTGGGGATAGGAGGTGGGTAATAGTGTTGTGGTGGGCCATATGGGGTGTGTGGGTAGGTTTGGGGGTGAGGGCGCGGTTGGTGATAATATGGTGATGGACCTCTAGACCAAGCTCTCGATTCCACTACTGCAACCTCTTCTTTCTTCTTCTTTCCCAATACTCCTCCAGTGCCGCTCTGATTAGCCTGAGTAGTTGATTTGATTGCTGAATAGCTCATAATTTTGTTAGACTTGAGACCCTCTTCCACCATACTTCCCATTTTCACGACCTCATTGAAAGTTTTTCCCACTGCTGACACCAGATGACCATAATAGGTAGGCTTCAAGGCTTGTAGGAAGTAGTCAACCATCTCGTTCTCTTTCATTGGAGGATCGACTCTTGCCGCCTGCTCTCTCCACCGAAAACCATACTCTCTGAAGCTTTCTCCGGGCTTCTTCTCAATTTTAGTTAGTGACAGACGGTCCGGGACAATTTCGAGATTGTACTGAAAATGACATGCAAATGCTTGAGCCAGGTCGTCCCAAGTGTACCATCGAGCATGATCCTGTTGTGTGTACCACTCCAAAGCTGCTCCACTTAGACTTTGACT
>NW_017687790.1:5181-6059 GCF_001879085.1 Nicotiana attenuata
TGTCACACCTCCTTTTTCGCTACTACACCCCGTGAAGGGTATAATAAAAGGAGTTTTTCCGATTAAAGGACAATCGAAACGGGATTCGTTTATTAAGAGATTCAGAGTCACCACTTGGGGAGATTTATGGTGTCCCAAGTCACCAATTTGAATCCCGAATCGAGGAAAGGGTTTGACTCTGTATTACAGTCGCGAACCAGAAATCCGAGTAAGGAATTCTGTTAACCCGGGAGAAGGGGTTAGGCACTCCCGAGTTCCGTGGTTCTAGCACGGTCGCTCAACTGCTATATTTTGGCTAAAATCTGATTTTTGTACATGCCATCCTATAGTGCGATTTTAAAAATTATTTAACCGCTTTTAGTTAAAAATTTTAAGAAAGTGAATGTCGTTTAAAAACGTGCTTTTGGATCACGTCACATGAAATGCACCCGTATCCTCGACACATTTTTATTCAACGTTTTGGGATTTGGATTTGGGTTGCATGAAATGCACACCCGCATTTAGGAATGTAAAATTATTAAAAGCGCGCCTAAAGTGGCTAGCGTCTTGTTAACTTTGCGGGAGGCCATGAAAATTCGCTAAATGGCACGTCCCGAATTTCTAAAATATTTTTAATTAAAGCATTAATGAGGGCCCCGCAATTTATGCATTTTTTTTGGTTCGAGGCTCGTCTCACTTTTATTTTAAAGGTCAATCCTAAAGTAACTACGATTTTCTTATTTAATATGTCTCTAACAAAGACCTAATTAATTAGTATTATAGAATTCGGGCTTCAAGTTCAAGTCCGGATCCAAACAAAAAGAAAGAAACCCTTTAATTTGAACCCGCTACCTAACTTAAAGCCCACAGCCTGCCATTTAAATACTAACAAACCAATT
>NW_017687791.1:0-1709 GCF_001879085.1 Nicotiana attenuata
AGCGTTCTAGAGAAGGTTCATAGTTCTAAAATATAGCAAGAAAGCAACTGTGACAAAAAAGCAAAGTAACATTTCTAGTTTATGTGAAATTGAGATTACAATTATTATTATTTTTTATTAGTGATGAGCCAATCTATTTGGCAATCCAAATGTTGAATCGATTGTCGATTGATTGTTAATTTAAAACAATCATTAGAGCATTTGTCAAGTTGTAGAGTAATATATGAAGGCTAGTGGTTGTAAAAAGAAAGATAAAATGGAAAAGAAGAAAAAGAAAAAGTAGTAGATGATGAGGAAAAGGAAAAACCTATTGGAAGTAGTTCGTAACACTCTACACTGATGATTTTCACGCCAATTGATTTGAAATAATTTGAGAAATTAGATCAAAAGATCGACGAACTTGAAAGAGAATTGGTTAAGAAATTGTCTTTCAATTTGTCGATCTTTTGATTCAATTTCTCAAGTTTTTTCATATCAGACACATTGAAAATCTGTAATGTAGAGTGTGCGGGATTATCTTCAATTGCTTTTCCTTTTTCCTCATCATCTACTGCCTTTTTTTCATTTTTCCAACTTATCCATTTTTTATGACAACTAGTCTTCTCATATATCATTCTGTAGCTTGACATAAGCTAAAATGATTGTTTTCAATTTAAAAATCAGCCCATAATCGATTCAGCATCTGGATCACCAAATAGAAATAATTCACCATTAATCAAAATAATAATAATTACAATCTTAATTCTACATAAATTGGAAACGTTCTTTGCTCTCTTACCAAGTGCTTTCTGCTTATTATAGAAAGTGACCTCCCCAGAATGCTTAGTTTGGAAAAATATTATCTCAATTTTTATTTTTTTGAAAGCTCTTCCTTGCCATGATTAACCACAATAAGAATTGACAAGATGCAAATTTCTAGTTGAACGAGTGTCTTCATTTTTCAGGACCTATTAAATAGCATTCAATCCGATCTTCCTGCAGTATCCATACTGCATTCTTTCCTTATTATTGAACTCGGACCCTATACAATCTGCATAACCAAAAAAATATAAGGGTATTTAATTTACATTAGAAGTTCCAAACCAACTTCATTTAATTGTTGAAAAAAGAAAGTGGATGCATGTTGTATAATGAAAATTTGTCATCTCGAATCATGAAATCAATCGTTTGTTTCGGTTTATGGAATCTCTTATCTCTAGATAATTATATATTATTTATTCTCCAGATCTCATGATGACAGTCGAGAATTATTGATTGAGGTTATTCCTTAACCTACTTTTACTGCTTTGTCCACTTTTGGAAAAAAATTCTATGTTTAAGGTTTAATACCTAGATAATCCCTTAAAGTTGAATTTATGATTTTATTAGGATCTAAATAGTTTTTTTTGTTCCCTCTCGGTGAGTCAGAAAGAAAATCAACTTAATTAAGAGATTTGAAATAAAAGTTCAAGTAAAGAAAAAAGGTTCGATCATATGAAGCAGACAAACTTAATTTGGAGTAAAATAGAATTATATCACTTTAGTTTATTTTCACCATGTCTGAATCCTCCATGCACGCGCGCGCCCCCCTCCCACGCACACACATACATACATATATATACATACATACATATATATATATACATATACATATATATATATATATATATATATATATATATATATATATATATATATATATGAATGAATGAAATGTATGAATATATGTT
>NW_017687791.1:2905-6059 GCF_001879085.1 Nicotiana attenuata
AGTCGGAGTGGACAGTTCAGATTCTAGAGGATATGATCAGAGCATGTGTCATCTACTACGGAGGGTAGTGGAATAGATTCTTGCCCTTGGCCGAGTTTCTTACAACAACATTTATCAGTCTAGCATCTATATGGCTCTATTTGAGGCTTTATATGGTCAGCGATGTCGTTCGCCTATCTGATGGTTTGAGCCTGGCGAGGCTAAGTTATATGACACTGATTTAGTGAATGATGCCTTGGAGAAGGTAAAGTTAATTCAGGAGCGGCTTTGCACAGCACATCACAGACAGATGAGCTACACGGATCAGAAGGCGCGTGATTTATCATTCATGGTGTGTGAGAAGGTTCTCTTGAAAGCCTTGCCGATGAAGGGCATCATGAGGTTCGGGAAGAAGGTCAAGCTAAGCCCAAGGTTTATTAGCCCACTTGAGGTATTGAGGCGAGTTGGGGAGGTTTCTTATGAGCTTGCTTTGCCTCCTAGTCTATCGGGAGTTCATCTGGTCTTCCATGTGTCCATGCTCCGGAGGTACCACGCCGACAAGTCACACGTGTTAGATTACAGCACGGTTCAGCTAGATGAGAGTCTGGGTTATGAGGAGGAGCCAGTTTCTTGACAGGCATGTTCGTTAGTTGAGTTCCAAGAAGAATGCTGCGGTAAAGGTCCGGTGGAGGGGTCAACCAGTCGAGGAATCAACTTGGGATGCCGAGGAGGACATGAGGAGTAGATATCTGCACTTATTCGGCACTCCAGTTATGATTCTAGACTCGTTCAAGGATGAACGTTTGTTAGGTGGAGAATGTAACGGCCTGACTAGTCATTTTGCTTAGTCCTGCTCAATTTGAAGCCCTTAGACACAAGGGCCTGTCTCCAAACCTCCAGCCTCTTGTTAACACCGCCTCGCGTCTCATCAATCAGAACTATGTCATCAGGGAATAACATACACCATGGTTATAATAACCCGACCGGTCGGTTTGCTTTCTAGATCCCTTTTTCCCCTAATTAAGACTCTTAGTATGTGCTTTTACTGCTTTATGACTTGCGGGGTTCAGGTTGAAACGAGAACGTAGTTCCTTAATAGTAGCCTAAGGTGACCAAGTATGACTTGAGTTAACATTTCGGGTAAACAATCTCGAACCCAAGATTTGAAGGTTCCAAGGGGTTCGTATGATGGTCTTGGACTTAGGAGCTTGTCCTGATGTTGATTTGGAGGCGCATAGGTCGTTTCGGCTTGAATTGGCGAAAGCTAAAAAGTTGAAGGTTTGGAAGGTTGAGAAGTTTGGCCGGGAGTTGACTTTATTGATATCGGGATCGGATTTCAATTCTAGAAGTTGGAATAGGTCCGTTATATCATTTATGACTTATATGCAAATTTTGAGATCAATCGGAGTTGTTTTGGCATGATGAGGCGTAGGCTTCATAAGTCGGATGTTCATAGTTTCAATAGGCTTGAATTGGGCTGCGATTTGTAGAATCAAAGTTGTTTGATGTGATTTTTGGCCTCGGGTAGGTCCGTTATATATTTTGGAGCTTGTTGGTATACTTGGACGGGGTCCCTGGGGCCTGGTGTGATTCGTATTGAATCGGATCAATTCGAACTTTGGTTGAGCTGTTAAACCTGGTGTTGTGTTGGTGTCATCGCACATGCGGAGGGTTCATCGATTTCAGATAGTTTTTACCGTATGCACTTTCTGCTGCTGTTGGACCTTACAGATTGCATTACATCCAGATAGTATCACTAAGGCATATGCATAGGAAGAATACTTTCTAGTGAAAAACTGCTTTTGGTTGGTAGGTTATTGTATATGTAATGGTGTATATGCATGGTATAGGCTTCTTGTTTTTGTATGTAGTGCATAAGGACAGTAAATAGTGGTAAGGCCGTTGCCTTCCTGTTGTGCAAGGTATCTCATAGAGCCCCATCATATCTTTGTTTATTGGTTGAATGATAGGGATACGCTACAATACGGCGTAATTGATATAATAAAATAACCTTAAACAAGTTATATACATACATTGACAGAGCAAAAAGAAACATTTACCGCAATCGAAATGAATTTTAACATGTAAAACTTCAGGATTCAATCGAAACTTGGAAGCTAAATTTTACTATAAATTTTTTGTTTTATACTGGAATAGATACTCACTCTAATTCAAGATTCAAATCATTGGGATTAGGAGAGGAGCCAAATATTTTAGTGAGGGATTCAAAATATAGAGAAGAAAATATATGAAGAAGTTATCGGGATCAAAATCTACTATATATACATAAAAAATTATTTTGACCTAGTATATATAATGTAATTTTTCGGCGAACGAACCCCGCGAACTCCCTTCTGCGCCCTGGCTCTGCCCATGATTGGATACTTCGAATAAACTTGAGTATGTATAGGATACACCGGTCCTAAAACCTTTTCCCATAATATCTTCCAAACTATTGGGGTTGTTAATGCGGATCCTGTTCTCCCGATGTAAAATTCGTTGGTTTTGTAGTTTTAGAATTCTGAAATACGTGAATTTATTCAGATGAGGCTTTCTTGATTGATTGAGATAAAACGATTCCCTCAACACAGCTTAACTGAGACACTCGTTGAACTAGAAATTTGTATCTTTCATCTCTGATTGTCGTAATCATGGAAATGAAGAGATTTCAAAACAAAAGAAAAATCAAGATAAAGTTTATCAGATATAAGCGTTCTGAGAAGGTCATGTTCTAAATATGCAGAAAGCACTGTGCAAAAAAGCAAAGAACATTTCTAGTTTATGTGAAATTGAGATTACAATTATTATTATTTTTTATTAGTGATGAGCCAACTCTATTTGGCAATCCAAATGTTGAATCGATTGTCGATTGATTGTTTAATTTAAAACAATCATTAGAGCATTTGTCAAGTTGTAGAGTAATATATGAAGGCTAGTGGTTGTAAAAAGAAAGATAAAATGGAAAAGAGAAAAGAAAAAGTAGTAGATGATGAGATGTATTTACATGCGGGGGAATGCACTCCTCAATACGAGGGGGCACTACCGCTTTAGTCTTGGTCGGTCGAGAAGATGAAGAAGCTTTTCTTTTGGGGAACCGTATTTAGAGGTCTTAGCCATTATAATGCGGAATCTAATAAAATAGAGAATATTGATAATAAAGTAAGAGCTAATAGAA
>NW_017687792.1:0-742 GCF_001879085.1 Nicotiana attenuata
GGACACGTCATCATGTATATATGAATACAAATTTTCCCCAATACAGATAGTCCCCCCACTTTCCATTTATTCATCAATTCGAATATTTGGGAAGTGGAATTCATTAAAGGAGAATTTTTGTTCACCATTAATGCTCTGACAGAGTTGACGCTTCAATTGTCACTTCCTTTTAATGCACTAGACACGTGTCATTCTCTTATTGGTCGTACTATTTTGCAGCACTTTTTTAGGCTTTCTTTTCGGCTTCACTTTTCACGAAGTATCAGTTATCATTATTATGGTTCTCCCATCATCGTACTTTTTCTCTTTGCCAGTTATCCATTAGTATAAATATAACTTCTCTTCTTGTCTTGTTTCACATAAAGCGTATTAAACACTCTAATCTTTCGAAATCTCCTTATTATTTTCTGCTCCACTTCAGCCTTCTCTGCCATGGCTTCATCAAATCCTAACCCTAAGAGAACCCCCATTCTGGATAGCTTCCCCAATGCTCCGATTAGACACAGAAGAGGGTGTAGACTCCGTAGCCTTGGATCTGTTCGTGGTAGTACGTCAACTCCTTCTTCTAGCTCTGGTCCCTCTTCTGGGACTAGGGGTTCACATTCTCAGAGGAGTTCTTCTCGTAATAAAGAATCTTCTGAGCCACTTCGTGAGCCTTTGGTTGAGGAAATAATCCCCTCTGAAATTTCCTTTCATCATGATAGAGAATCTCTCAGAACTCAAGTTGCTTCTTTAGATCATG
>NW_017687792.1:5182-6059 GCF_001879085.1 Nicotiana attenuata
CTCTAATCAAGGTTCTCACCAGTGATCTTCCTCCTACGTGATTCTCGCAATGCCCCTCATGTATTTCTCTCATTACATACTCCGTTTGAGAAGGTCTGAGGCATCTTGCTAATGGACCACCGAACATCTTATGATAAAGATTCCCTTGTTTTAAACAGTAACGAGCAGCCTTTTCTCGAAGTGCATGCGCTTGCTTCTTGTCATCAGGGACGGTACCATACTGTAAAAAAGAAACAATTTCGTTTCTCCAATCCCAAGTTAAATTATTAAAATTTGCCTCATTCTTATCTGGTTCAAGAACTGAATGAAATAAATGTATAACTGAAGCATTTGCATCATTTGCCACATCAGCTGCGGATGCGAGATTAGCTAACGCATCTGCTTCAATATTTTCATCCCTTGATATTTGTATGACCTTCCAAGTTTGGAATTGCTTTATCAGTTCCCGTACCTTTTCCAAGTACTGTTGCATCCTTGCTTCCCTAGCTGTGTAAGTCCCCAGAATTTGATTAACCACGAGTTGCGAGTCACTTTTGATCACTACTTGATTTATACTAAGTTCTCGTGCCAATTCTAGACCTGCAATCACAGCTTCATACTCCGCTTCATTGTTAGTTAAGGAATGACATTTAATAGCTTGCCTAATAGTTTCACCCGTAGGTGGTACTAAAATAATTCCTAATCCTGCACCTTTTACGTTAGATGAGCCATCAGTAAATAAGGTTCATGTTCCTGGGTTAGCCCCATTAAGTACTTGTACTTCTTTTTCTACTTCTAGCTGCATCCCTTGGCTAAAGTCAGCCACGAAAATCAGCTAATATCTGTGATTTGATTGCCATTCTAGATAAGTACGTGATTTCATATTCACTTAGCTCTA
>NW_017687793.1:0-1810 GCF_001879085.1 Nicotiana attenuata
CTAATAGTCATATCCGTCCCTGGACCAAGTACATGCATACGTTAGTCCGTAATATAACTAAACTAAAAAGGGATTAAGTTCGTACCTTAGTAGTAGTATCGCTTTAAGTGTGCCACGTTCCAGTTGTATAAGAGTAAGTTTCATTCAAATTTTCCTCTTTTGCATCTTTTCTTACTGGTTAATGATACATATACTAAATAAAATTAAAGACAGTGATAATCAAGGTTATCCCTAAAATCAAATCTTGAAGAAATATAGCAATGCACTCGAGTCATTTTCGATTGAGCATTATGTCTTAGTGCAGCAAGTAGTTCAGGACTACTCAACTATTGGTTTCTTCCGGAAATTAGGTCAAAAGTATTCTTAGATAAATTCCTACTTGTATGATGCCTTCAAGGATATAAAACTATCTGTAATTTACGATCTGGGACTATTTATTAATTTTTTAGTATATTGATTTTTTTATACAATCAAAGTTAAATTTACCTAGAACAACATGTAACTCTTCGTAGTAAACCCGATGTCAATATGCTATAGCCGATTAAACTGAATTAATAGTGAAATTTTTTATTTAACACCATTAATGTATATAACTTAATGTTTACCGTGAAAATGGTAATAACAATTAAATTTGTTGATGGACTCTAAAAATATGTGATCTATTTTAATGCTAGTTGTTAAGTAGATGATGCTAGATGATTGACTGCTCCCTTTCATTGTTCCATGCACAAGGAAATCAAGGGTTAGACTTAGGAACCCAAACGAGTTTGGGTCCCTTGTAATGAGGAAAGGGGTGAATGAGGGATCTTTTGGTCCAAGCAGGCATTAAACGTTTTTTATGTGAGGGACCAGGTTCCCTAGCAGTAGTTACTTTTTCAGAAAAAATTTTATTTTTCTGTTGAGAATGAAATCTGGCCTTACAGGTTTCCTTAAAGTGGCCAGTGTCACCACAGTGAGTGCAGAGCCAGTTATCTGGTACAGTAACGTACTTGATATGAGGGTTGTAGGGAGTCCTTTCCCTTTGGAACCCGATTCCCTGCTTGTTTCCCCCGTTGTTCGTATACATAGCAGTGATTGCATCAGAGGGCCAGGTCCACTTAAGAGATTTTTCTAAGTCACTCTTCACTCTGCCTAGATCTACCTGAAGTTGTCTGTTTTTCTCAAGCTCAGCACACAGACAAGATTTCACTCATTTTAGCTCATTTTCAAGCCTAAGGTGTGCCTCACTTGCAACTTCCTTTCCCTTTTGAGTATTCACAGGCCTATTTCTCCTTCTTAGTTCCTCAATTGTTTCCTTTAGGTCTACAACTAATACCAATAAGTCATCTCTCTCATGCTTTATGTTTGCAATTCTCTCAGTCAAGATGTCATTTTCCCTTTTTAAACTCTCAATGGTCTTTTTTAGATCATCCATAACCACCACTAGGTTATCTCTCTCGTGTTCTATTTCTCCTAGTTCCGTGGTTAGCGCATTTTTATCATTGATGAGACTGTGATATGCATCAATTAAAACATTAGCCAAGGATATAAGCTTCTTTTGAGAATAGGATTTCAGATTTCTTTGAACATCCAGAAAGTTTACCTCATCTTCATCGTCATCTTCCTCATCCTCATCTGATTTAGTCATTAGAGCAAAGATGGAATCATAATCAGCTGCTTTACTTTCTACTGCCATCTGGAGCTGTCACCTTGCGCATCATCTTCTCTGGATTCGCTGGAAGAGTCTCCCCATGCAGCAAGAGCCTGTTTCACAACGTTGTCAGCGGTGTCTTTTCTTTTGAATCTTTTGTCAGGAACCTGGTTCCTCTTT
>NW_017687793.1:5448-6058 GCF_001879085.1 Nicotiana attenuata
CTAAATACGTTCCGCTATTTCGACGACAACGAACGACAAGTGTACGTAAATTAAAATTAAAACTTAAAACCGACTACGTTGGTTCGGTTTTCGGTCCGGTTTTTACCGACTAAGGTGGTTCGGTTTTCTTGGTCGATTTTTGTCGAATTTCTAGTAGTGTTGAGACATTTCTTGGCTCGAGGGTGATCAAACTTAGAAGCTAAGGCTGTTCAATTTTGTGGTTTGCATTTATTTTATTATCGTTAATTTTAATAATAATCTGTCTCCTTAATTTGTATTAAGTTATATCACGTATCCTTAAAACCGCGTGTAAATTCAGTTGTTATCCAATTTTAAGGGTAAACAGAAGCATGTATATATAGGAAAACCTGAATGCAAGCTCAGCTGATCGAGAAAGCATCAGCTACCAATGTGTCTTTCATGTGCCAAATCAACTGATGAAGATGAAGAATCAAGTAAGTAGCAACAAGTTGATCATGATGTAATATACTAATAATGTTTTGCTTTCAGTACTTTCAGAAATTAAATAATTAAATTAAAGAGTAGGCTATTAAGAGTAAGTTTCATTCAAATTTTCCTCTATTGCATCTCTTCTTACTGGTTAATAATA
>NW_017687794.1:0-1369 GCF_001879085.1 Nicotiana attenuata
CGTATGTGTGTTGGGACAGGTTGGTGTGAGTTGGACGGGGTCCCAGGGCCTCGGGTGGATTCCGGGTGGTTAACGGATCGAAAAGGGAGTTGATCTTTGGGCGATTTTGGAGCTCCATCTTTGTCATCCATGTCAAGGTAAGTGGTTTCTACTAGTTTTGAGTTAAATACTTGGATTATATATGGATTAGAGCATAAAAATTAGTAAAATTGTGGGTTTTTTGTGGAAGACCTTGAAATTTATATTTTGGATTTTTACCATGATTTTGGACATGAAATTGGGAGTAAATTATATATTTGAGTTCATGAGGTTATGGGTAAACTTTATCTTCCAAGAATTTCGAAATCCGGGCACGTGGGCCCGATGGCGTTTTTGTTAACTTTTCGATCGGGTTTAGAAATTGTTATAAATTGGATCATTATGAGTAATTGAACATATATTAATGGATTTGCACAATTATTGTCTAGTTTTGGAGCATTTTGTATCGATTTGAGTCTTCGAAAGGGCGTGGAATGTCGGTTATGAAACTTTGGAGCGAGGTGAGTCTCTTTTCTAACCTTGTAAGAGGGAATTGTCCCCATAGGTGAATTAATTGAAAATGTGCTGTTAATTGCAGGGGCTACGTACGCACGAGGTGACGAGACTCCGTGCGTAGCTGCTATTATGCTTAAGTTTAGGTAGTCTAGGACCCAATCGCATTCTTTACTTGCAATATTTGAAATATTGTTGTCAATTTAAAATGCTTAAAACATATTGAACGTGTATAATGATTTTTCTAAAAGACTGGACATCATTTCTTGATTTTTAAAAGAGAAATTGTCTTTCCTAGAATAATTGCTCCCTGATGAATTCTTGATTGATTGTTTGTTGTGTTTATTTATATTTGACCGCGTCGCATGTATGATTCGCGAGCGGGGTAATAGATGCATCTATGGTTCGCGCCATTTGACCCTCTGGCAGTGCACAGTTGAAATATTGTTGGATCGGGCCGTACGTCCTCGACATGATTTGCGCATGCTTGTATTGCTTGCCTTGAAATTAATTGAAGTTGATATTGTTTCTTCTCGCTTTGAGAATATATGTTTAAATGACGAAAAAGGAATTTGGGAATTTCCTATAAAAGAAAGGATTGTTTACCCGCTTCACTCTATTGAATTACAACCATGTTTATAAAAATCTTCAATTTATTATATTATTGTGTACCATTATTGGACCACTAGTAAGTGTCGAAGTCGACCTCTCGTCTCTACTTCTTCGAGATTAGACGGGATACTTACTGAGTACACGTTATTTTCGTACTCATGCTACACTTGCTGTGCATTTTTGTTGCACAGACACATGTATTTCTAGTGGCCTACTGGGCGTAGCA
>NW_017687794.1:5212-6058 GCF_001879085.1 Nicotiana attenuata
GAGTTTGACCGGAAGTGGACTTTTTGATATTGGGGTCGGAATCCAATTCCGGAAGTTGGAGTAGGTCCGTAGCGTCGAATGTGACTTGTGTGTAAAATTTGAGGTCAATCGGATGTGATTTGATAGGTTTCGGCATCAAGTGTTGAATTTTGAATTTCTCAAGTTCATCAATTCGATTTGGGGTGTGATTCGTGATTTTAGCATTGTTTGATATGATTTGAGGCCTCGAGCAAGTCCGTAATGTGTGTTGGGACAGGTTGGTGTGATTGGACGGGGTCCCAGGGCCTCGGGTGGATTCCGGGTGGTTAACGGATCGAAAAGGGAGTTGATCTTTGGGCGATTTTGGAGCTCCATCTTTGTCATCCATGTCAAGGTAAGTGGTTTCTACTAGTTTTGAGTTAAATACTTGGATTATATATGGATTAGAGCATAAAAATTAGTAAAAATTGTGGGTTTTTTGTGGAAGACCTTGAAATTTATATTTTGGATTTTTACCATGATTTTGGACATGAAATTGGGAGTAAATTATATATTTGAGTTCATGAGGTTATGGGTAAACTTTATCTTCCAAGAATTTCGAAATCCGGGCACGTGGGCCCGATGGCGTTTTTGTTAACTTTTCGATCGGGTTTAGAAATTGTTATAAATTGGATCATTATGAGTAATTGAACATATATTATGAAATATGTTCTTTTTAATACATATGTTTAAAAAACGCACTTACCTAAGTTTCAAATTTTTCAAAATAAAATAGGAGGATAGGAAAAAACTCTCAATTTCAAATTGAAAGAATAAGTTGAATGAAAAGTTTTTGATTTATCTATCATTATAGGCAGACAGCACTAA
>NW_017687795.1:0-432 GCF_001879085.1 Nicotiana attenuata
GAAGAGACGGGTTAAAAGGTAAAGGGATAAGGTTCTTACTATATGTGGAGTTGAAGAAGTAAAGTGGGTTTTCAAGTCACGGGGGAAGTGGGTTTTTCGGGGAAGCAACTGAAGGGCTGGTTCAGTTTTGAGCTAAACAACGAGATGAACCTGGGTTCATCTGCTGAGGAAACTCTGGCTGATATCCTGAAAAGGGTTGGGGCAAGTTATGACCCAAAGAAACGCAAGTCTATCTCACTAAAAGGCCCCAATTGTTCTCAAGCCAGCCAAGAAAAGAAAAACCTCACCCTCTAAATCTGCTGCCCCTTCAGTACCTAAGGGACGAGCTACAAGAAGCAGGGTTCGACAAAGTGAAGCTGACCTACAAAAAGCTCTGGAAGAAAGCAAGAAAAAGAAAAAGGAGAAGGGAAAGAAAAAGGTTGCAGAGTCCTC
>NW_017687795.1:2251-6058 GCF_001879085.1 Nicotiana attenuata
CCCCCCCCCCCCTTTTTGTTGTGTTGACGCTTAAAACATCAGCACTCCTCAATACGAGGGGACACTACTGGTTTACTCTTGGTCGATCGAGAAGATGAAGAAGCCTTTTCTTTCTACTGGACCGATTTAGAGGTCTTAGCCATTATAATGCAAAAACTCAAGAAAATAGAGAATGTTGATAATGAAGTAAGGACTGATAGAAGAGAAGAGAGAATTCGGAGAAATTGAAAGAGCTAATGAGAATAAAGTTTGCAAGATTGTGAAGTTTATCTATTTATAGAGGTCATTCAAGCGTACTAAGGAAGCCAAAAAGCCGATCGTCAGTCGCCTCCAATCAATGACTTTGGGAACCGTATAGAAAGCAACCTTTTCAGTCGCTTCAACTGCTGATGTCACGAGATTGGCATTAGGATCGAGGAATCTTTGATCAATTCATTTTTTATCAATCTATTGCGAGTTCGAGCAAAGTGTTCACTCGGTTACTAAGCCCAAGGGCTACCCGAGTTGGGGAAGTTTCCCACTCGGGGACTACAAAAAAGCCTAAAGGCTAACTTTATTTCAAGATTCGAGCAAGTACCAGCTTGATTACTAAGCCCAAGGGCTACCCGAGTTCGAAGGAAGTCCTCATTTGATGACCATCTACGGAGTCTAAGGGCCAACTTTATTTCAAATTCGAGACCCTGCCCTCACTCAACTCGGACTCAGGAATTCCAATGTTCCGAGTTCGCAGCAAATCGATTTAAGCTCCGCTCGAGGATTAACAAGAGCCTAATGTCACGACCCAAACCGATGGGCCGTGAAGGGCACTCGGTACCGTACTCAACCGAGTACCAACATAACGTATCTTTCATGTCATTCTATCATAGGCAAATGAACCGGAGTAAAGCATGAGGGAATAGAAACTTATACATATGAAGCACGGGCCTATAAGGCCGGCATGATTGTTTATATACTCAAAACGTAGGCCGACAAGGCCATACAAGTATCTGTATACATGAAATCTGCCTACAAGCCTATAAGAATATATAATATCATAAAGGTCAGGATAGGGTCCCGCCACACCAATCAATATTTGTAATAATCATACTGACCAAAGAAGCAACTCCGGAGTAAATGGAGCGCACTAACACCTTTCACTGAGCTGATAGCCTACTTGGAGGACTCTCGACCTGTCTATCAGGACCTGCGGGCATGAAACGCAGCGTCCCCAGGCAAAAGGGACGTCAATACGAATAACGTTACGAGTATGTAAGGCACATAAATAAGTACATAACAGACATGGGAAAAATATAGAGTAAATGAATCAATCTGTAAGTCGGGATAACTCTGTAAATCAGGATATAATTATAGTGTCATGCATATGCATATGAATGTCATGTCGTGCATTGGTACATGTTTCATAACATCGTCAGGCCTCTGATGGCATCCCATCATATCATCTTGGCCACTGTGGGCAAAATCATCAACGTATACCAGCTGATCAGGTGGTGGTGCGTATATAATGCCATAACCTTTTCTCATATCCCATATACATATATACGCGTATATAATATCGTCTGGTCATAGGTCAGTGTAAATGAATGCAATGCATGAGAATTACGTCAATAAAATCTTTCAGAGTGTCATAAGACCATAATGCCTTTGATTAATATCACGAAATAAATTTTTTTCAACTTACGTATTTTTCTGAGACCCATGAACAGATGATAGAATAATATGACACATGGGAAATCAAGAACATAAGCATCTCTAATATTTTTATAAATAGAGTCATGTATGGAAATTGTGCATTTGCACGTTTCATTTGTACCGTATGGATCATGCCAAAAGAAAGAATGGATAGCCTTAATATACCTGAACCAATTCTCTTTTGCAAAAACTCGTAACTGCTGATCGAAGTAGGGAAAATCCTTATTATATTCTTGGAAAAGATTGCACCGAACTCCTTTAGAACCGCAAAATTTTACGTTGCTAGATCTTGTTGGAATCGTTTGGTTGCAAGAAGGATTGCTAACGTTTTTCTCTTCTTATTGCAATGTTTTGGTATTGAAAGTATTAGGAAAGGGTTTGCATTTGGTTGAAGTGTCTTTTAGATTCAAGTATCAGAATGCTAACGTTTTGGTGTTGGAAATGAAATTTGCAAGGTTTTGTTTGAAAGGCCTTAAAGTTGAGGTGTCTTTTGATTAAAGAATTAGGATGCCACCTACTAATAATTGACTAAGAGTCATTTTCTCAATAAGTATGTTGCTGCTACATTTTTTTTTATTTTGATACTTATCCAATGTTTTTGAATAATTTAATTAGGTAATACCCCGCTACCTGATAATTAACCAATTACCCGCATAATTAAAAATTGTCTCAACTTACTTGAAATAATACTTACTTTTAGCACACGTTACACACCTTATACATCATACTATCATGGCCATGTGGTACCTTATATGGTACTACTCCATAAATATCGAGTATTAACGCTCGACCCGTATTTTATCCCAACATGCCAAACTTGGAGGAAAATTCATTTTATTTGACTTGCTTCCCCTCTCACCTTCCTAAATTTACTCATTACTTGTTTGAAATAGCATAATCCTTATAATCTCCAAAATAATCTTTTCCTTGGACTGATGTCAATTACCTTATGACAAATTCAAGGTACAATACCACATGGTGCAACATCGTCGTAATTTAATACTGTGAAGCGTAACATCATCATAATGTAATACTGCAAGGCGTAAAATCATCGTAATATAATACTGTAGGACGTAACATCATTGTAATATTGTGGGGTGTAACATCATTCCCCCTTTGGAACATTCGTCCTCGAATGTTGACTGATGTTCTTATCATTTTCATAAATTATAGCTCTTGTGAATACCTTAATACTCTCCTTGCTATTTAGGCAGTTGTTATGTGAATAAATCTAAAGTCTAGGGTATTCCCCCCTTTAGTCTTCTTTCTCATATTACGACTTGTGGTCGAAATCTTTTTAATCTCGTAACTGTTGCTACCTCCTGTCATGCAGCCTGTATGACTCTGGTTTGTAAGTGCGCTTATGCGACCCATCTTTCCTTTTCCCTCCAGCTTTTAGCCAATCTCTAGGCCTCACTTTGTAAACATATACAGAGCTTGACAAGATGTCCCTCTGGTACTTTTTGGACTAACGAATATTGCTATATCTTATTTCATAGATCCGCTTATCCATTCGTATGACTTTATCATTACTGAGTTCTGCAACCAACTCCAGGTTACTTTCATTGCTTATCCTTGAGACTGATGGTCTAATCTCATCTCATACTGTTGAACTTTTATCCATCTATTGTTGATTCACCTTAATGTTGATTCATCATCTACCACTGATAACTTGATCTTTTATGTAACTCCGTCGGTAGGGCTCGCGTCTCATCGGAGACATCTGTAGTAATTAGATTGATCCACCTAGGGGTGATACTATACTCCCATAACCGTACTTTATAGCATCCCAATGTGACTCACCTTATATGGATTTTTTAATCTTGTCCAATTCGTGAAATTCCTTTCTTTTCTTCGTGAGACCATTACTCAATCGAAGGCCCAAACGTAGTCCTTTATATATCACAATCACACCCTCATTCTACTACCAGGGCAGCATTCCATCTCTTCTAAACTGTTATTAGTCTTAGACTCCTTAAAGATACTTGCTGAACCCACATGTGTTAGGGCGCCAATGCTTGGGAAGCCATTGATACTCTACATCGCGGCACATGAAACGTTCACTTGGAGAACTACTTGCTCAACGAGAATGAGGAAGGAAAGCCTTGTACTATCTTA
>NW_017687796.1:0-6058 GCF_001879085.1 Nicotiana attenuata
CATAGCCATTTCATCATCTTCAAGATCTGATCCTTCTGAAATTCTGAGAGCCAGACTTCTTTCTTTCTTTGGAGCATCCATCTTCATTGTTTGCCTTCTCAATTCATAGGCAGTGAGATTTCCAATCAGTTCATCCAACTTCAAAGTAGCAATGTTCTTGGATTCCTGAATGGCAGTGATTTTTCTTTCCCAGGAGATTGGCAAAACTCTAGTTAGAATCTTCTCCACCTTGTCTTCTTCCAGGATAATCCTTCCAAGAGACTCAAGTTCATTTGTCAGTGTAGTGAACCTGGTATACATTTCTTGGATAGTTTCTCCATCCTTCATAGTAAAATTCTCATATTGAGAATACAGCAATGTTCCTCTTGACCTCTTCACCTGAGGTGTTCCTTCATGAGCCACTTGTAAAGTGTCCCAAATCTCCTTGGCAGTAGTACAGCCTTGAATCCTGCTGTACTCATCAGGACCAAGTCCACACACTAACCATTTCTTGGCTTTTGCATTTTTCTCCCATTTCCTTAGATCTTCAGCAGTACAATCTACTCTTGTCATTGGAACATCCACTCCTTCAGCATTCTTCTTGGTTGTGGCTAAAGGACCATCAGTGATGATATCCCAAAGCTCATAGTCTTCGCCCATTATATGGTCCCTCATTCTGTTTTTCCACCAGGAGTAGTAGAGACCATTAAAGAGAGGAGGCCTGGCAGTGGATTGCCCTTCCCAGTTCCCAGGTGGTGCACTCATGTTGATCTTTTCCTAAGGTGTTAACCTCTTCAAGGATAACCTGCTCTGATACCAATTGATGTTATAAACGTCATACCACACAAGAGGGGGGGTGATTATTGTGGTACCTAATTTTCGCGTTAGAAGAACCTGGTTCTTCTAAGTGTTCTAACTACAGCAGTTTGCGGAATAATAAATGCTGAAAGCAAAGTGCACAGAGATTTTTACGTGGAAAACACCTGGCTCAAAAGGTGAAACAACCACGACCTACTACTCAGTAGGATTTTCCCAAACTCCACTAAAATCACTGAGCCAAAAACTGCATTTACAAAACTCTTTGTAAACCTAAGGATTAACTCTATCCCAGTGTAGCACACAGCCTCAACTGTTGCGACACTTTCAAGTTAACTCTAACTTGAATCCTCAATATACCTATTACAATTGCTTCTATGAAAGCTGAAAGGTACAATATGAAAACCTACTACAATTGAACTAGACTTAGAATAAACACAATGATGAAACTGGTTCTTCTATCTTAGTTCATGTAGCTTCAGACGTGCACACTTGTATCTTGCATATGTTGCTTGCAAATCAGACTTGATCTTTTTGCTCTCAAATATGCTTAACTTCTGCTTATGTGCAACCGCCTGTAAAAGAGAACAATCGTTATTTTTATAGAGTTAGTAATCAGAGTTTAATAAGAACTCGAATTGTGGATCCTTTGACAATTCGAGTCCAAGAACAACTCTAACTCCTAATCCATATCCTTGATCCGGATATAATTCTCTTTTCATAAGGAGACTTCAACTCCTTATCCTGTATGCAATCTTTTCGATCAATTCAGAAGATATTGTTGCTGATCCTTGAGACTTATCTTCTTCACGCGTATGTCACATGTGCAAGCATATCAACACGGTGTCTCACATGATGGACCCGGTTCATGACTGAGTTCATTTTGTCAATCTTCAAAACTTCATCTGAACTTGGGCCAACACACTCGGACGAGCACCGCCGGGCATTGATGAAAATTTTGAATGAAGCCCATGTTCCGGATAAGATCTCTGTGAACCACCTAGAGAAAATAACAAACAAGATTTTCGAAGTTAACAGGGTTACATTCTCTGATGATGAGCTGCCTTTGGAAGGCACTGAGCATAATAGGGCACTCTACCTCACGGTGAAATATGAAGACTCTGTGGTCACCCGAGTGCTGATCGATAACGGGTCCAGTGCAAACATCTTCCCTCTCTCCACCCTGGATAAATTAAAAGTGGACAATGAGAGAATCCACAGGAATAGCATTTGCGTGTGAGGATTTGATGGAGGGGGGAAGGACTCAGTTGGGGATATAGTGTTGGAACTGACGATAGGACCAGTCAAATTTACTATGGAGTTCCAGGTGCTCGATGTGGCCGTTTATTACAATCTCTTGTTAGGCCGACCCTGGATCCATGCAGCAAAAGCGGTGCCATCTACCCTGCACCAGATGGTCAAATTCGAGTGGGACAGGCAAGAGATTGTGGTGCATGGGGAAGATAGTTCGTGCGCTCTGGGTAATGCCATTGTGCCTTTCATAGAAGCTGAGAACGACAAAGGTCCATGGGTTTATCAAATCTTGGACACGGTATCAGTTGAAAAGATCCCGGAAGGAGAGTGGATTCCTGCGCCAAAGGTAGCTGCTGCATCCGTCATGGTGGCCTCGAAAATGTTAAAGAACGGATTCGTACTTGGAAAAGGCTTGGGTGTTTCTTTGCAAGGCATCATACAGCCGGTATCTCTTCCTGGAAACCTGGATACTTTTGGTTTGGGCTTCCAGCCCACTGCTGCGGACATAAGGCGAGCTAGAAAGATGAAAAAGAAAGCATAGACCCTTCCAAAATCTATTCCCCGCCTTTCCCGTTCCTTTGTCAGGCCTGGTACTAAGAAGCGCCTAGCAACAACAATGCCCAGTTATGTGATTGATACCGACAAGGAGCTGATAGAGAGGTTTGAAAAGCTGTTTGATGAGGTGAATGTGTTGGAGGCCGGAGAAGGTCCAAGCAAGGCAGATGTTCAGTTCGTGGGGCCCCAGGCAAAGCTTAACAATTGGGAAGCAACTCCCCTTCCTACCCGGAGGGAGTCTTGGTAGTTAGTTTTGATTTCCTTTTAGTTTAATCTGGATTATTTCCAAGGTTGTAATTCGGATGCTATGTTCCGTCCGTTTGGAGGAGTTAAACCTTGTTATCTTAAATTTCAATGAAATGCAATTTCTTTTCTATTCATTCCTGATAGTTTTTATTTTTGTTTTTTCTTTTCCTTCTTGTACAGTCTCTTTTATGCTGGTTTCAGTGACATGTCATGCATGAGGAGTCTTCGGCCCAGTCTTAAATGCCAATCTAAGTCCGAAATAATAATACAAGAAATTGAGTGTAATGACGAAGTAGAATATGATAATGAGGAAGCCTTTGAGGAAATCAGTAAAGAATTAAGTCACTTTGAAAAAAAACCTAAACCTAACCTGAATGACACAGAAGCAATCAACTTAGGGGATCAGGATAATGTACGGGAAACAAAAATAAGTGTCCATTTGGAACCACAGCTCAGAGAAGAGATAATTAAAGCGCTGCTTGAGTACAAAGATGTTTTTGCATCGTCATATGACGATATGCCGGGTTTAAGTACTGAGTTGGTGGTCTGCAAATTACCCACCAACCCAGCATTCCCTCCTGTCAAGCAGAAGCTAAGGAAATTGAAAACAGATAAGAGTGTGAAAATCAAAGAAGAGGTCACCAAGAAGTTTGATGCAAAGGTCATCCGGGTCACTCGGTATCCTACCTGGTTAGCCAATGTTGTGCCTGTGCCAAAGAAGATGGAAAGACCAGAGTGTGCGTTGATTACCGTGATCTCAATAAGGCAAGTCCAAAAGATAACTTCCCACTGCCAAACATCCACATATTGATTGATAATTATGCAAAGCATGAGATTGGTTCCTTCGTGGATTGTTATGCGGGCTATCACCAGATCTTAATGGACGAGGAAGATGCGGAAAAGACAGCATTCATCACGCCTTGGGGAACGTATTGTTATAGGGTCATGCCATTTGGGTTGAAGAACGCTGGGGCAACATATATGAAGGAGATGACTACCATGTTTCATGACATGATACATCGGGAAATTGAGGTCTATGTAGACGACGTGATCATAAAGTCGAGGAAGCAGTGTGACCATGTCAAGGACCTGAGGAAGTTTTTTTAGAGGCTCCGCAGGTACAACCTCAAGCTTAATCCAGCGAAGTGTGCATTTGGTGTCCCGTCTGGGAAACTGCTGGGGTTTATGGTAAGTCGACACGGTATTGAGTTAGACCCGTCCATGATCAAAGCCATTCAAGAGCTGCCGCCGCCAATGAACAAAACAGAGGTGATGAGTTTGCTTGGAAGGTTAAATTATATCAGCAGGTTCATTGCTTCTCACAACGATTTGTGAGCCTATCTTCAAGCTGTTAAAGAAGGATGTTGCGGTCAGATGGACCTATGAATGTCAGGCAGCATTTGACAAGATTAAGGAGTATCTGGCCAATCCACCTGTGTTGGTCCCGCCGAAGCCGGGAAGACCCTTGATTCTTTATCTGAAAGTTTTGGATAACTCTTTTGGTTGTGTATTGGGGCAACATGACATCACGGGGAAGAAAGAGCAGGCAATTTATTACCTCAGCAAGAAGTTCACATCTTACGAGGTGAAGTACACTCAACTTGAGAAGACGTGTTGTGCCTTAACTTGGGTAGCGCAGAAATTGAAACATTACTTGTCATCCTATACCACCTATCTCATCTCTTGGTTGGACCCGTTAAAGTATATTTTTCAGAAGCCCATGCCCACAGGGAGGCTCGCAAAGTGGCAGATCTTGCTCACGAAATTCGACATTGTTTATGTGACCAGGACTACAATGAAAGCACAAGCATTGGCTGATCATTTAGCCGAGAATCCAGTAGATAAAGAATATGAACCTTTGAAGACATACTTCCCTGATGAAGAGGTAATGCATGTCGATGAATTAGAACCGGTTGAGAAGCTAGGATGGAAACTATTCTTTGATGGGGCTGCCAATACCAAAGGCGTCGGGATAGGAGCAGTACTTATTTCTGAGACAGGGAAACACTACCCTGTTACAGCTTAACTTTGTTTCTATTGCACCAATAACATGGCTGAATACGAGGCAGATTGGCTATAGACATGGGTGTCCAGGAAATCTTAGTCATGGGTGACTCGGATCTCTTGGTGCACCAGATTCAGGGGGAATGGGAGACACGAGATTTGAAGCTCAAACCGTACCGGCAATGTTTGCATGATCTTTGTCAACGGTTTCAATTAATAGTTTTCAGGCATATCCCAAGGATTAATACTGAAGTTGCCGACGCTTTGGCTACTTTGGCGTCAATGTTGCATCATCCAGATAAGGCTTATATGGACCCTTTGCAGATTCAGGTCCGAGATCAGCATGCCTATAGTAACATGGTGGAAGAAGAACTTGATGGTGAGCCGTGGTTCCATGATATCAAAGAATACCTCAGGATGGGAGTATATCCAGTACAAGCCACAGGGGATCAAAAGAGAGCGATTCGATGCTTGGCAAGCGGATTTTTCTTCAGTGGAGGAGTGTTGTACAAAAGAACTCCAGATCTTGGTTTATTAAGATACATAGATGCTAAACATGCTACAGTTATCATGACCGAGGTACATGCGGGAGTTTGTGGACCGCATATGAGTGGATATGTATTGGCAAAGAAGGTTCTTCAAGCAGGTTATTATTGGCTTACTATGGAACGGGATTCCATCAGTTTCGCGCGCAAGTGTCATCAATGTCAGGTACATGGAGATTTGATTCATTTTCCACCATCTGAATTGAATACGATGTCGGCACCATGGCCCTTCGTTGCTTGGGGAATAGATGTCATTGGGCCAATCGAGCCAGCGGCGTCAAATGGGCACAGGTTTATTCTGGTAGCCATTGATTATTTCACTAAGAGGGTTGAGGCGAAAACTTTCAAATCTGTGACCAAGAAGGTAGTGGTCGATTTTGTGCATTCGAATATCATCTGTCGGTTCGGGATCCCGAAGGTAATCATCACGGACAATGGTTCCAACCTCAATAATCATCTGATGACAGAGACATGTCAGCAGTTTAAGATTACGCACCGCAATTCCACCCCATATCGCCCTAAGGCAAATGGAGCAGTCGAAGCAGCTAACAAGAACATCAAGAAATACTTCGGAAAATGGTGGAAGGGTCCAGACAATGGCATGAGAAACTACCTTTCGCATTGTTAGGTTACCGCACTACTATCCGCACTTCAGTAGG